>NW_026779373.1:53952-112298 GCF_030144855.1 Hypanus sabinus | reverse complement strand
GAGGTGTGTGTCGGGAATACTTTGGTTCCAGTGATCATAACGTCATTAGTTCTACTTGATCATGGAGAAAGATAAATCTGGGTGTCGGGTTGAAGCACTAAACTAGAAAAAAGCCAAATGTGAAGAAATGAGAAAGTATCTAAATAGCGTAGATTGGGTCAGGTTGTACTCTAGTAAGGATGTGATTGGTAAGTGAGATGCCTTCAAAGGAGAAATTTTGAGAGTGCAGAGTTTGTATGTTCCTGTCAGGGTTAAAAGCAAAGTGAAAAAGAATAAGGGACCTTGGTTCTCGAGGAATATTGGAACTCGGATAAAGACGAAGACAGGGATGTGTAACATGTGTAGGCAACAGAGAGATGTATGATGCTTGATGAGTATTAAAAAGAGTAAGAAAATGCTTAAGTTGAAAGAAGACATGAGGTTCCTTTGCAGTCAGGGAGAAAGATAATCTTAAGATCGTCTACAGGTATGTTAAGAAAAAAAGGATAATAAGTGATAATGTTGGTCCTCTTGAAGATCAGAGTGGTTGGCTATGTATGCAAACAAAATAAGTAGGAGAGATGTTAAGTGTTTTCTTTTGTTTATATAATAAAGAAACTGGAATGGAGTCCATGGAAACAAAGCAAACAATTAGGGAACTGAATACAGATTAAAGAAGAGGAGGTGCCTGCTCTCTTGAGGCCAATCAGAGCAGATAAATCCCCAGGGCCAGACAGGGTATTCGCTCGGACATTGAAGGAGACTGGTGTTGAAATTGCAGGGGCCATGCCTGGCAGAAATATTTTAAATGTCGATATCCACGGGTCAGGTGCCGGAGGACTGGAGGATAGCTCATGTAGTTCCGTTGTTTAAAATAAGCTCAAAAAGTAAGACAGGAAATTATGGGCCGGTAAGTTTGACATTGGTAGTAGGTAAATTATTGGAAGGAATACTAAGAGATAGGATCTACAAGTATTTGGATAGACCGGGATTTATTAGACGCTTTGTGCGTGATAGGTCATGTTTAACCAATCTATTAGTGTTTGTCGAGAAATCTACCAGGAAAGTGGATGAAGGGAAGGCAGTGGATGTTCTATACATGGACTTCAGTAAGACCTTTGACAGGGTCCCGCATTAGAGGTTAGTTAGGAAGATTCGATCACTAGGTATACATGGAGAGGTAGTAAATTGGATTAAACATTGGCTAAATGGAAGAAGCCAGAGAGTGGTAGTGGAGGATTGCTTCTCTGAGTGGAGGCCTGTGACTAGTGGTGTGCCGCAGGGAACAGTGCTGGGTCCATTGTTATTTGTCATCTATATCAATTATCTGGACGATAATGTAGCAAATTGTATCAGCAAATTTACTGATGATACAAAGATGGAGGTGTAATGGACAGTGAGGAAGGTTGTCAAAGATTTCAGAGGGATTTGGAGCAGTTGGAGGAATGGACAGAAAAATGGCAGATGGAGTTTAACGCGGACAAGTGTGAGGTTTTGCTCTTCTCAAGGTCAAACCAAGCTGGAACATACAAGGTAAATGGTCGGACACTGAGGAGTGCAGTAGAACAGAGGGATCTAGGAGTACAGATATATAATTTAATAAAAGTGCCGTCACAGGTGGATAGGGTCGTCAAGAGAGCTTTTGGTACATTGGCCTTTATAAATCAAAGTAATTGAGTATAAGAGTTGGAATGTAATGATGAGGTTGTATAAGATACTGGTGGGACCGAATTTACAGGGTTATGTACAGTTTTGGTCACCGAATTATAGGAAGAATATTAATAAGGTTGAAAAGTGCAGAAAATGTTTACAAGGAAATTGACAGGACTTGCAAAACTGAGTTACAGAGAAAGGTTGTATAGGTTAGACTTTATTCCTTGGGGCGTAGAAGATGAGGGGTGATTTGATAAAGGTGTATACAATTATCGTTGGTATAGATATAGTGAATGCAAGTAGGCTTTTTCCACTGAGGTTACGGGATAAAAAAACAAGTCATGGTTTAAGGGTTTAAAGGGGGAAAAGTTTAAAGGGAACATGGTGGGGGGTATTTCTTCACGCACAAAGTGGTAAGAGTGCGGTCTGAGCTGCCAGATGAAGTGGTGAATGTGTGCTGACTTTTTCCCATTTAAGAAAAAACTTGGACAGGAGAATGGATGAGTGGGGTATGCAGGGATATGGCCCAGGGGCAGGTCAGTGGGGCTAGGCAGAAAAATGATTCAGCACAGCCGAGAAGGGCCAAAAGGCCTGTTTCTCTTCTGTAATGTTCTATGGTTCTCTGGTTCTATGGACCCAGGGGGTAGGTAATGGGGCGGTGAGGTGTGAGTGTCACTCTGTGTCTGACCACGGATGTGTGCGACGGGACAGTGTGGAGTGAGCTTCACTCTCTTTGTAACCCCGGGAGTGGTTAATGGGACGGAGTGGAGGAAGATTCACTATGTGTCCGTCCGCGAGGAGGGTATGATGGGACAGTGGCTGAGTGAGCTGCACTTTATGTCTCTCTCCCGGACTGGATAGTGGGACGGGTGCTTCCCTCTGTGACTGTTCGCGGAAGTGTGTGACGGGACGGTGATCAGGAGCTTGACTCTGTGTCTGTCCACGGGAGTTTGTTGGGGCGACGTGGAGGGAGATTCATTTATGCATGACCCCGAGAATGTTGCTTCAGACGGTGCCGAGGCGCTCTCTCTCTCTCTCTCCTCTCTCTCTCTCTCTCTCTCTCTCTTCTCTCTCTCTCTCTCTCTCTCCCTCTCTCTCTCTCTCTCTCTCTCTCTCTCTCTCTCTCTCTCTCTCTCTCTCTCTCTCTCTCTCTCTCTCTCTCTCTCTCTCTCTCTCTCTCTCTCTCTGTCTCACTCTCTCTCTCCTGCTTTCACCAATAATCTTGCTCTCTGTTTTCTCTCTCTCCCCTAATTTCTCCCCTAATACACCCACTCTCGCCTTACTTCCCCCTTTCTCTCCGCAGTATCCCACGTCTCTCTTCTCGCCAAGCCCTCTACTTCCCCTCACTCTCTCCACCCTCTGTTTCTCCCCACTCCCTAATGGTCCTCCAGCCACTCTCATCGGTCCAGAGCAACCCCTCTCACACCCTCAATCTCCCTTTACCTCAGCACTTCCTCCCCCTGCTCTCGGCTCCTCTCTTTATCAGCTGCTCATCCGCTGTTTGTTTCTCTCGCTGAGCTCAGAGACGCAGAGGATCCTCGACGGGATGGACGACAGCGAGACTTACATGAATGTGCAGAACGTACAACCGGACACTCGGTCTCCATCGAGAGGTGAGTGGGGAAGAAATGGAGGGAGGGAGTTCAATCTCTTTCTGACACCTGGAGTGTGTGATGGGACGGTGTGGAGGGAGCTTCACTTTTGTCTGAGTCTGGGAAAGTGTCCTCTCTTTATCTCTCTTTCTCTGTGTCTGTCTGTCGGTCTCTCTCTCTCTCACACACACACACACAAGCACACGCACACACACACAGCCACGCACACACTTCACACACACACACAAGCACGCACGCACTTCACACACACACACACACACACACACACACACACACACACACACACACACACACACACACACACAGACACACACACACGCACACACACACACCTGTTCCAGCACATCGCTTTGCCGCACCGCATCCCGCTCAGCTACCCACTTAGCCACTCGCCCCCGCCCATCCATTGCCAAAGCCCCCATTACCGTTCACCTTTCCCCTTACTTACTGTGGAGGATGTAACTGATCCCCACTGTCCATTGGGCGGCGCTTTTCCCGGGAACGGGACAGACGGCCCGGTCACATTTCAATCCGGTAACTTTCACTGTGAGCGGGAGAGAGTGGGAAGAGGGAAAGTGGGGTAAAGAGGGAGGGGAGACCAGAGGAGAAGGCTCAGTGAGAGGGCCGTGAGATTGAAAGGCAGAGGAGAGAGAGGGAGTGGAGGAAAAAGGAGAGAGAAAAAGGATAGACAGAATGGAGGGTGTGAGAGAAGTTCTGAAGTTCCTTCTGTTGGGCTGACGTCACTGCTATTTTTACTTTTGCTATCTGTATGTCGGCTCAGTCAGTGTAACCGCACGCTTTCAATACTTCTCTAAATTAATGACAAACCCCAGCTTCTATTCTCATGGGCGAAGACAGTCAACTCTCAGATACTGCTCAGCGTGTGTTGGTTTCCTGTAAACGTAACTATCTAAATGTCAGCTTACTTTAATTAGTACTACACAGTCTAAGAAATGGCAATCTATTGTTCTAACGTCTTCTCGGAGGGAGGGGGATCGCTTACTTCGGAGTGTGTTGCGGGTTGTCTCGGGGCCGCTGTTTCCAGAGCACAGAGGGTCTGAAGCCCCGGCGATAAGCAGAGCAATCGGAGCGCTAACACTCAAACCAGAAACCAACTGGAGGTCGGGGTGTCCCTCAAACTTCCATATTCCATCTCCCTCAATTGTCCCCTCCCTGCAACCTTCAAAATTGCTGTGATTTCTCTCCTCCCTCTATTCCTTCGCCCCACCACCCTGTGCATTACTCTGTCTCTCTCGTTCTCCTGCTTTCGCCAGTTTGCGCGCCTCTGTATTCTCACTCTCTCCACTTCATTTCTCTGCAGGAATCAGGTATCGCTATTTTGACCCCCTCTCTCCTCACATCGCCCCTTTCTGACCCAAGTATACCGCGTCTCTCTTTCCGTAAAGCCCTTTCCTCCCCCTCAAGCTGGTCTCCCTCTGTATCTCCCCACTCTTCGGCCAGCCATTCTCATCGGTCCAGACCAACCACTCTCACAAACTCAGTCTCCCCTTTCCCCAGCACTTCCTCCCCCTGCTCTCGGCTCCTCTCTTTATCAGCCGTTCATCTGGTGTTTGTTTGTCTCGCTGAGCTCAGAGACGCAGAGGATCCTCGACAGGATGGACGACAGCGAGACTTATATGAATGTGGAGCTCGTAAAATCGGACTCACCGTCTCCATCGAGAGGTGAGTGCGGGAGAGACTGGAGGGGATCCACAATCTCTTTCTGACCCGGAGTGTGAGATGGGACCGTGTGGAGGGGGATTCATTGTGCCTGACTCAGGGAGTGTGCGATAAGACGGTTTGGAGGGAACTTGATTCTGTGTCTGACCCGGTGACTGTGAGATGGGACGGTCTGGACGAGGCTGCACTTTGTGTCTGACCCCGGCAGTGTGTCTTGGGACGGTGTGGAAGGAGATTCACTCTGTGTCTGACCCCGGGAGGGTGTGATGGGACAGTGTGGAGGGCGGTTCACTTTGAGTCTGACCCCGGGAGTGTGTGATGAGACGGTCTGGAGGGAGAGGCACTTTCTGTCTGACCACCGGAGTGGGTGATGAGACAGTGTGGAAGGAGTTTCGCTCTGTGTCTGACCCTGGGAGTGTCTGACTGTACGGTGTGGAAGGAGCTTGACTCTGTGTCTGACCCGGGTAGTGTGTGATGTGAAGGCTTTGAGGAAGCTTTACCGTGTGTCTGACCTCGGGAATGTGTGATGGGACTGTATGGAGGAAGTCTCACTCTGTGCCTGAACCCCATACTGTTAAAGATCTAGATGGGTTCGATTTTGTTAAGTGGGTTCAGGAAATTTTTCTATATCAATATATAGATATACCAACTGGAGAGGATGCAGTATTAAATCTCCTATTAGGAAATAATTTAGGGCAAGTGATGGAGTTCTGTTTTGGGGAACATTTTGGTTCCAGTGATCATAACGTCATTAGTTCGACTTGATCATGGATAAAGATAAATCTGGTCCTCGGGTTGAAGCACTAAACTAGAAAAAGGCAAAATTTGAAGAAATGAGAATGAATCTAAAAAGCGTAATTGGGACTGGTTTTTCTCCGGCATGGGTATGATTGGTAGATGGGGGGCCTTCATAGGAGAAATTTTGAGAGTGCAGAATTTTTATGTTCCTGTCAGGGTTAAAGGAAAATTGAATAAGAATATGGAACCTTGGTTCTCGAGGGATATTGGAACTCTGATAAAGAATAAGGGAGAGATATATAACATGTACAGGCAACAGAGGGGGAAATAAGATGCTTGAGGTGTATATAAAGAGAAAGAGAATACATAAGAAAGAAATCAGGAGGGCTAAAAGAAGACATGAGGATGCTTTGGCAGTCAGGCAGAGGGATAATCCGAAGAGGTTCTACAAGTATTTTAAGAGCAGAAGGATAGTGAGGGATACAATTGGTCTTCTTGAAGATCAGAGTGTTCGGCTATGTATGGAACCAAAATAAATGGGAGAGATATTAACTGGGTTTGTTTTGCATCTGTATATACTAAGGAAACTGGAATGTTGTCTATGGAAACAAGAGAAACAAGTAGGGAGGTCATGGAACTTATACAGATTAAAGAGGAGGAGATGCCTACTGTCTTGAGACAAATCAGTGCAGATTAATCCCCAGGTCCTGACAAGGTATTCCCTCGGACCTTGAAGGAGATTAGTGTTGAAAGTGCACGGGCCCTGGCAGAAATATTTAAAATGTCGACATACACGCGTCAGGTGAGAGAGTATTGGAGGATAGCTAATGTAGTTTCGTTGTTTAAAAAAGGCTCAAACAGTAAGCCGGGAAATTATTGGCCGGTAAGTTTGACATCGGTAATAGCCATGTTATTGGAAGGAATACCAAGAGATAGGATCCACAATATTTGGATAGGCAGGGATTTATTAGACGCATTGAGCGTGATAGGTCATGTTTAAACAATCTATTGCAGTTTGTCCAGGAAGTTACCAGGAAAGTGGATGAAGGGAAGGCAGTGGATGTTGTATACATGGACTTCAGTAAGGCCTTTGACAAGGTCCCGCATGGGAGGTTAGTTAGAAAGATTCAGTCACTCGGTATACATGGAGAGGTAGTAAATTGGGGTAGACATTGGCTCAATGGAAGAAGCCAGAAAGTGGTTGTGGAGAATTGCTTCTCTGAGTTCAGGCCTGTGACTATTGGTTTGCTACAGGGATCAGTGCTGGGTCCATTGTTATTTGTCATCTATATCAATGATCTGGATGATACTGTGGCAAATTGGATCAGCAGATTTGCTGATGATACAAAGATGGGAGGTGTAATGGACAGTGAGGAAGGTTTTCAAAGCTTGCAGAGGGAATTGGACCAGTTGGAGGAATTGGCAGTCAAATGGCAGATGGAGTTTAATGCGGACAAGTGTGAGGTTTTGCTCTTCTCAAGGTCAAACCAAGCTGGAACATACCAGGTAAATGGTCGGACACTGAGGAGTGCAGTAGAACAGAGGGATCTGGGAGGACAGATACATAATTCCCTACGTGGCGTCACAAGTAGATAGGGTAGTAAAGAGAGCTTTTGTTACATTGGCCTTTATAAATCAAAGTAAGAGTTGGAATGTAATGGTAAGGTTGTATAAGACATTGGTGAGACCAAATTTGGAGAATTGACTGCGTTTTGGTCACCGATTTACAGGAAGGATATTAATAAGATTGAAACATGGCAGAGAAGGTTTACAAGGATGTTGCCGGGACTTGCGAAACTGAGTTACAGAGAATGGTTGTATATCTTAGGACTTTATTCCTTTGGGCTTAGAAGATGAGGGGTGATTTGATATATATGTGTATAAAGTTATGATGGGCATAGATAGAGTGAATGCAAGCAGGATTTTCCACTGAGTCTAGGGGAGAAAAAAAGAATCAGAGGTCATGGCTTAAGGATGAAGGGTGAAAAGTTTAAAGGGAACATTGTGGGGAGGGGTTCTGTACGCAGGAAGTGTTAGGAGTGCGGAAGTGAGCTGCCAGATGAAGTGGTGAATGCGTGCTCACTTTTCACATTTAAGAAAAACATTGACAGGTATACGGGTGAGAGGGACATGCAGGGATATGGCCCAGGGGCAGGTCAGTGGGAAGAGGCAGAAAATGGTTCGGCACAGCCGAGAAGGACCATAAGGCCTGTTTCTCTGCTGTGTGTTCTATGGTTCTATGGACCCAGCGAGTAGGTAATGGGACGGTGAGGCGTGTGTCACTCTGTGTCTGACCACGGATGAGTGCGACGGGACAGTGTGGAGTGAGGTTCACTCTCTTTGTGACCCCGGGAGTGGTTAATGGGGCGGTGTGGAGGAAGATTCACACTGGGTCCGACTGAGAGAAGGGTATGATGGGACGGTGGGTGAGTTAGCTGAACTTTATGTCTCACTCCGGGAGTGGATAGTGGGACGGGAGCTTCACTCTGATTCTGCCACCGGAAGTGTGTCACGGGACGGTGATCAGTATCTTCAATCTGTGTCTGACCCCGGGAGTGTGTGATGGGACGGTGTGGAGGGAGATTCACTCTGTGTCTGACCACGGGAGTGTGTGATGGGACGGTGTGGAGGGAGATTCCCTCTGTGTCTGACCCCGGGAGTGTGTGATGGGACGGTGTGGAGGGAGATTCACTCTGTGTCTGACCCCGGGAGTGTGTGATGGGACTGCGTGGAGGGAGATTCACTTTGTGGCTGACCGCGGGAGTGTGTGATGGGACGGTGTGGAGGGATTTTCATTAATGTATGACCCCGGGAATGTTGGTTCAGACGGTGCCGAGGCGGTCGCTCTCACTCTCTCTCTCTCTCTCTCTCTCTCTCACACACACACACACACACACACACACACACACACACACACACACACACACACACACACACACACACACACACACACAAACACCCGCAAACACCCGCTCCAGTATATCGCTTTGCCGCACCACTACCCTCATTGCCACTATCCTCCCTCCATTCCCTAAGCCCCGATGTCCTTTCATCTATCCCATTACTTATTGTAGAGGATGTAACTGATCCCCACTGTCCAGTGGGCGGCGCCAGTCCCGGGAACGGGACAGACGGCCCGGTCACATTTCAGTCCGGTAACGTTCACTGTGAGCGCGTGAGAGTGGTAAGAGGGAAAGTGGGGTAAAGAGGGAGGGGAAACTGAAAGAGAAGGCGTTAACGGCGTGCAACGAGAAAGAAAAGCAGAGGAGAGAGAGGGAGTTGAGGGAAAAGGTTAGCTGGTGTGAGGAGAGAATTCGAAGCGGGTTAGTGGCATTCATGGCAGAGAAACGGGGGATAGTGAGCGGAGAGTGAGGGTGATGAGTCGGTGTGGAGCGAGCGTCGCTTTGTGTCTGACCCTCACTGTTCTATCCTCAGCTGAACCTGATGTAAGGTACGCGGAAATTAATTTCAACGCCGTCCCTGAGCCCCGGGTCCGGACAGGTCGAGGTCAGTTTCTTCTTTGTAGGTTTGTCCCTGTTTAGTTCACGTGTCCGATCCTGTCGAGAGATCTCAGGGCAAACGTATAGTCATTCTAATGATTCCCTGTTTGAGAATAACACGAAGGGAACGCGTGAGAGATGCGATGACGGGGAAATACTCTTTGATGGTCGGTGCGGAACGTTGCGCCCTGGGAGGGGTGGAATAGAGGGAGCGTCGTGGGACGGGTTGGGGAGGGATGCTTTGGGAAAGATAGTCGAGTAGAGATGGCATGGGATTGGCCGTGCGGAGGAATCGGCGATGTGGAGCGAGCGCCATGGGCGGAGTGGAGGTGGCTGAGCTGAATTTGCTCCGTGTCGGCGTGGTTAAAAGTGAGGGCAGTGGGAGAGTCGGGGAGTTGGGAGCGCGGTATAAAACCTTAACCCCTCTCTCCCATCTCTAACCCCACTCTCTTTGCCCTCTTTCCCATTCTTTGGCCTCCCTGCTCTTCACTCACCCCGTCTCTTCTCGCCGTCTCCGCACTGTCCTTCACTCACACTATTTCCCCTTCTGACTCGCACTGTCCCCTTCTATTCGACCTCTCTCGTTGTTCCGTCTCTCCTTTATCACAGTTACCGTCTCTATCACTTCTGCTCTCTCCTTCGCGCGCCTTCCCCCTCTCTCTGCTCACTCTCATTCCAAACCGTCCACACCTCCCGGTCTACTAAACTCCTTCTGTCCCTAAGTTTGCCGCTCCTTCCCCCTCTCTCTGCTCACTCTCATTCCAAACCGTCCACACCTCCCGGTCTACTAAACTCCTTCTGTCCCTAAGTTTGCCGCTCATCTTCCCTCGCTACTTTCCCTCCTATCTATCCACTCCTCTCTCCCTCTTCCGGACGCTCGCTCCCTTCGCTCCTTCCCCTCTCTGAAATTCCCTTGTTCTCTGTTCCTCATTCCTCTTCCACTCTTCTACACTCCCTCGGTCTCCCCTCTCATTCCCCTCTCTTACACCTCACTCTTCTCTCCCCAACTCACACTCCCCCTCTCCCACTCTCTCCCCATTCTTCCTCTCGCGTTTTCCTGCCTAATGCCCACATCGCACCCTCCTCTCTCTGCCCAAAGTTTTCACTTTCTCTCTGACCCCACGTTTCGGTCCTCTCTCTCCGCTCTTCACCCTCACACTATATCGCTGTCTCACCACTTCCCTCCTCCCCACGTATCCCTCTCTTCCCTCACCCCCCTCTCTCGTCTGTCACCGACTTCCTCCCCCATTCCCTACCGCTCTCACTCTCTTCCTTACCCGCCTGTCTGACTCTCTCACTCTCCCAGACTATCTGAATTCCACCTACTCAGAGCTGAACTTTCGGAAAGAGGAACCGCGCATTGATGAGGATGAAGATCCTCCCTTTGCCTCGCGACCCGGCGGGCAGTCAACCACTGCACAAACAGGTCAGAGTTCACAGTGATGACGTCATTCTGGAGGGGTCACGCATCATAGTCTCAAGAGTCCGAGTTTCATGTCCACTGACAGCTCGGTCCACAGACTGACCACCATCCGGGTAATAAAAGTTTGTCACTTGGCTCCCCAATTACATCCCTTTCTCCTCTCACCTCAGACCTGTGCGCTCTGGTCCTCGATTCTGCATGTCTAGGGGAACATCAGTGTACGCGTTGACCGCTCGTGGTTTTATACGTCCCTGTAAGGTCACCCCTACGCTCCATGAATTACAGTCCCAACCTGTCCGTCTTGTTGCTTCTCTCTGAAGTTGGAAATCTGACATGTTGCTTCCGTGGATCGTGTCCATATTTCCTGCTGCCTCGGTGCATCCACCCCCGCCCAACCCGGACTCCCTCTCATCGGGGAGAAAGATACGAAAGCAATTCCCACCAGGATCAAGCTCGGCTTCTACGCGAATGCCCCCCTTGGACTATCAGATGGACTCCTAATCTCACGATCTACCTCGTCATGGCCCCTTGCACCTTATCGTCTGCCTGCACTGCCCTCTCTCTGTAACTGTGACACTTTACTCCGCATTCTGTGATTGTTTTACGCTGTTCTACACCTATGAAAGTATTTGCATCTATGGATGCATCTGGAAACTCGACTGCCTGTGATGTAAATCAGAGATCTGGATTAAATCGTAGACGGGTCATAGAAACATATAGCACAATACCGGCTCTTCGGCCCAAGAAACTGTGCCGGTCATGTCCCTACCTTAGGACTACCTAGGCTTGACCCGTATCCCTGTATTCTCCTTAGCTCCATGTCGGCATCCGGAAAAATAGATCCATAGAATTACAGCACAGAAACAGGCCTTTTGGCTCTTCTTGGCTGTTCCAAAATGTTTTTCTGCCTAGTCCTACTGACCTGCACATGGGCCAAATCCCTCCAAACCCCTGTCATCCATATACCTGTCGACGTTCTTTCTTAAATGTCAAAAGTGAGCCCGCATTCACCACTTCATCTGACAGCTCATTCCACACTCCCACCATTCTCTGCGTGAAGAAACCCCTGTAATGTTACCTTTAAACGTTTCCCCCTTCACACTTAACCCATGACCTCTGAGGTTTTTTCGCCCCTCGCCTCAGTGGAAAAAGCCTGCTTGCATTCACTCTATCTATCACCCCTCATTCTCCGTCGCTCCAGGGAATAAGGTTCTAATCTACTCAACCTTTCTCTGTAACTCAGTTTCTCAGGACCCGGCATCATCCCTGTAAACCTTCTCTGCACGGTTTCTAGCTTATTAATATCCTTCCTGTAATTGGATGACTAAAATCTGCTCATAATACTCCAAATTCGTTCTTATCAATGTCTTATACAACTTCCCCATAACATTCCAACTCTTACAGTCAATACTTTGATTGATAAAGGCCAATGTAACAAAAGCTCTCTTTACTACCGTACCGACCTGTGACGCCACTTTTAGGGAATTATGTATCTGTACTCCCAGATTCCCCTGTTCTACTGCACTCTTCAGAATCCTACCATTTACCTCGTATGTTCTACCTTGTTTTCACGTTCCGAAGAACAATACCTCACACTTGTCCGCAGTCTTTTAAGTCTCTTAATTTAACCTATCATTTTTGCCCACACAACCGCCGACGGCAACTCTTTCCACGCACTCACTACTCTCTGCGTAAAAAAAAAACTTACTCCTGATATCTCCTCTGCAACTACCTACAGGCACTTCAAAAACGTGCCCTCTCGTGCTAGCCATTCCTGGGGGAAAAAAGCCTCTGACCGTCCATACGATCAATGCCTCTCATTATCTTGTACACCTCTATCGGTTCACTTCTTATCCTTCGTCACTCCAAGGAGCAAACGCTGAATTCACCCAACCTATTCTCACAAGGCAAGTTCCTCAAACCCTTCTGCACTCTTTCTATGGCTTCCACGTCCTTCCTATCGTGAGGTGACCAGGACTGAGCCCAACACTGCACGTGGTGTCTGACCAGAGTCCTGTACAGCTGTAATATTATCTCTCGGCTCTTAAATGCATATACATGATTTGGATGAAGTTGTAGATGGCTGGGTTAGTATCTTTACGGATGATACGGCGAGAGGTGGTGCTGTCGAGAGCGGAGAAGACTAGTCAAGAATTCAGTGGGACGTAGATCAGTTAGAGGTATGGTTTGGAGACCGGGCCAATGGAGCTTAACCCGGACAAACCTAATATGTGGCAGTTTGGTAGGTCAAAATAAAGAAATGACACACTATCAGAGCCAAGACTAGAAACAGTGTTGAAACATAGAAACAAAGAAAAGCTACAGCACAATACAGACCCCTCGGATGATAAAGATGTGCCGAACGTGTCCTTCATTTAGATGGGAAGAGGATCGTGGGCTCCATGTTAATTGCTCCCTGAACGTGTCTGTCAGTTTAACGGGATGGTTAAAAAGTCCTATCGCATTCATGGCTTTATTATTTGGGGCATTAAGTACAAATGTCAGGGAGCTATGTTGCTATGTTTTATAAAAATCACTAGTTAGGCTGAGTCAGGGGTATTGTATACTGTACTGGTCACATTATCGGAAGGATGTCAGGGCGTTGGGGAGCCTCCGGAGAGGTTTAACAGGACTCTGCCGGGATTCAATGGCATGTGTTACAACGAGCGGTCGGACATCTGGATTGCTTCCTCTGGAGCGGTGGAGGCTCAGGGGAGATCAGACTGAACTCTGGAATCCGTCAGACACCTGCCAGCCTTTGCCAAGACAAGGAATTTGGACTCTCGGCGATGACGGCTGAAAGTAGATGAGATTGAGAGAGGGAGGTGTTGATCGTGGTGGAAGGAGAGAGCGCGGATGTTGGGTGGGAGGGAGAGCCATTGGCAGTCACGGCCGATTTCACTCACATGCTGAATGGTCTCTCTATAGGACCGCAGAAACAGGAGCCGATGGAGAAAACTGGAAAGAGAACGTACCGGAAGATCTGCCTACTCTGCTAATTTCCGTCCATCATCATTGCGATCGTGGCCGAGCTCTCGACCCATAGTCTGTGAAACGGTTCAGGGTCTCGCCAGACAGTAAATAAACATAACGTAATGAAATATTATTATGAAATCTCACAGTGATGCCGACACGTAAGGGACCGTGTTAGGGAACGGCAGCTGCTTCTCGATTACCTTCCTCTGGTCAGGGAGAGTGATGAGTTGATAGAGAAGAGTTACAGGCAGGTGCTCACACCGAGGCCACGGGAGGCAGACAAGTGGGTCACGGTTAGAATGGGGAAGGGAAAGAGTAAGGCACTAGAAAGTACCCCAGTGGCTGTACCCCATGACAGTATGTACTCCTGTTTGTGAACTGTTGTGAAGGACAGACTACCTGGGGGAAGCAACAGTGGCAGTTCCTCCGGTACAGAGTCCGGCCCTGTAGCCCAGAAGGGTAGAGCTCAGAAGGGTAGGGAAAGGAGGAGGAAGGCTGTAGTAATAGGGGACTCGATAGTTAGGGGGTCAGGTAGGCGATTCTGTGGACACAGTCAGGAGACCCGGATGGTAGTTTGCCTCCCTGGTGCCAGGGTCCGGTATGTTTCTGATCGCTTCCAAGATATCCTGAAGTGGGAGGGTGAGGACCCGAGGTCGTGGTCCAAAGAGCTCCTGAAAGGAGAATATAAGGAGTTAGGAAGAGGATTGAGAAGAAGGACCGCAAAGGTAGTAATCTCGGGTTACTGCCTGTGCCGCGCGACAGTGAGGATAGGAATGGAATGAGATGGGGGATCGATGTGTAGCTGAAGGATTGGTGCATGGGGCAAAGATTCAAGTTTTTGGATAATAGGGACCGCCTTTGGGGTAGATGTGACCTGTGCAAATAGGACGGATTGCATTTGAATCCCTTGGGACCAATAACCTGACAGGGAGATATGCTCTGGCCAGAATGGTTGGGGTTAGGAACCAACGTGAAGTGACTAAGAGAGAGGAGGTTAGGTCAGAAATAGAAGAAGCTAGTAGATACCCTCTGAGGAAGGATCGGCAGGTGATAGTGTAGGAGAGTGGTCAGACCGAGGATGTAGGGGAGAAGGAAGAAAAAGATAATAAAGTTGTTTGCACTGTTAGGGATAAACAGAGAGTAAGAAGTTCCGAATTTCTTAAATGCATCTATTTTAATGCTAGGAGCATTGTATGAAAGGAGAATAAGTTTAGTATTGATACTTGGAAATATGACGTTGTAGCTATTAGTGAAGCATGGTTTCAGGAGGTGTGTCATTGGCAACTAAATATTTCTGGATTTTGTTGCTCAAGTGTGATAGAATCGGAAGGGCAAGAGGGGAAGGTGTTGCATTGCTTGTCAGAGAAAATATTACAGCCGTTCTTTGGCAGGATAGATTAGACAGCTCATCCAGGGAGACTATTTGGGTGGAACTGAGTAACGGGAAAGGTGAGTATCACTTGTAGGGTTGTAACATAGACAACCTAATAGGTAGCGGGAATTGGAAGAGCAAATGTGTAAGGAGATAGCAGCTATTTGTAGTGAGCATAAGGTTGATTGTGGGAGATTTTAATTTTCCACATATAGACTATCAAGCTAATTCTGTAAAAGGGCTGCATGGTTTGGAGTTTGTAAAATGTGTGCAGAATAGTTTTTTGCTGCAATACAAAGAGTTAGCAACCAGAAAACGGGCAGTGTTTGATCTCCAGTTAAGGATTGAGATAGGTCAGGTGATGTAGGTATGTGTTGGGGAGCACTTCGGTACCAGTGCTCACAATGACTTTAGTTTCAATATAATCATGGAGAAGGACACGGCTGGACCCATGTTGAGATTTCTGATTGGAGAAATGCTAACTTTGAGGAGATGCGAAAGGATTTGGAAGGAGACGATTGGGACAATGTGTTTTATGGGGAAGATGTAATAGAGAAATGGAAGTGATTTAAAGGAGTTGAGCGTACATAATCTTTATATTCCTGTCAGGTTGAAAAGGAAGGTTAAAGTTTGAGTGAGCCATGGTTTTCAATTTCCGCCGGCTGAAAGTGGGGCAGAGTGAGAAGTTGGGAGTTGGGTGGATAGAGATGGATAGGAAGAGTAGGTTTAGTGAGTAGGACAGTGAGATAGAAAGGCATAGGGAGCGAAGGCATAGAGACAGAGGAGGGGAGCTGGAAAAGCGAAATTAGAGCGGGACAGAACATTAATGGTGGACTAATAGAGAGAACGTTAGGGTTGCAGAGAGGACAAAGGGGTATTCACAGGGTGATGCAGGTTGTTGGTGAGAGATCCTGAACTCCGTCTTTTGAGCTGACGTTCCTGCTATTGTTTTGCTGACTTGATGTAGACCCGCTCAGTGTAGCCGCAGGTTTTCAAGGCTTGTCTGGAAAACTGATAACACCAGATCATGTTCCCATGGGTGACGAGAGTCAAACCACAGATAACGATCAACGTACGTTGGTTTCCTGTAAACTTCAACGGAACAATGTTCGTTTACTTTGATAAGTACTGCACTGTCTAAAACGGCAAGCTATTGTCTTCGACTTCTTCAGGTGTAAATTTGCTGTAGATTGGAGAGAGAGAGAAGAGCGAGAGAGAGAGAGAGTAGCTGTTCATTTCACTCGGAGGGAGGGGGCTCTCTTGCTTCGGTGGGTGTTGGGTGTTTGCCCCCGGGGCCGTGGTTTTCCGCGCACAGAGGGTCAAACCAGGACCCAACCGCGGGTGAGGGTGGAGAGGACTTTTCAGTCACTGCATGAGTGTCACATATCTAGCTGTGGTTCACTCCTTCTTCACTCCTGTCATTCCTCACTAATCTCCTTCTTCCACTTCTTTCACCCTTCCCTCTTCTCTTCTTATCATCCTCCATCGTCCAAAACTCTGTCAATCGCACCTTCACTGCATCCCTCTCCCTTTCTGCAGCGCTCTCTCTTCCCTGTTATACGTTGCGCCCGTTTGCTGTTCATCCCTCAGTCTTTCTCTGTCTCCCTTTCATTCCCCCGTCAGGTTTCCCTCTGCTTTCTCCCTCCTTCCCCTAAATTATCTCAGAATACCCCGCTCTTTCCGCACTCCCAACCCATTCATTCCCCCTCTCGCCCCGTTTCACTCCCACACTCTGCCACAGTCTCCAAATTCTCTCCCTCCGACACACGCTCACTCATTCTCCTCTCCCCCTCTTTCACCTCACACTCTCTACTGCTCCCCCAACACTCCATCTGCCCTAGTACAACTTCAGTCTCTCTCCTCCCCCGCACTTCCTCCCCCGCACTTCCCGCATTTCCTTCTTGTCCTCTCTGATTATAGGCAGTTGATCTGGTGTTCGTTCGTGTCGGTTAAACTACCCTGTGAACACGGGCTTTCTTTGTCAACGGCCATTTCCCCTTTCTGAGCTCAGAGACGCAGAGAATCCTCGATCGGATGGACGGCAGCGAGACTCACATGAATTTGACGTTCACAAAAACGGACTCACTGTCTCGGTCCCGAGGTGAGTGCGGTAGAGAGACGGAGGAAGGGAGTCTCAGTCTGTGTCTGACCCCAGGACTGTGTGTTGGGACAGTTGGAAGGGAGATTTACTTTGTGCCTGATTGCGGGAGGGTGTGATGGGACGGTGCAGAGGGAGATTCGCTTTGGGTCTGACCCCGGTATTTTGTGATGAGAATGAGTGGAGGGAGCTTCACTCTGTTTCTGATCCCGGGAGTGTGTCATGGGACGGTGTGGAGGGTGATTCACTCTGTGACAGATTCTGGGAATGTGTGATGGGACGGTGTGAACAGAGATTCACTCTGGGCCTGACCACAGGAGTGTATCATGGGACGGTGTGGAGAGAGATTCACTCTGTGTCTGACCCCGAGAGTTTGAGATGGGACGGAGTGGATGGAGATGCACTCTGTATCTAACCCCGGGAGTGGGTGATGGGACGGTGGGGAGGGAGATACACTTTGTGTCAGACAACGGGAGTGTGTGATGGGACGGTGTGGAGGGAGATTCACTCTGTGTCTGACCCCAGGAGTGTGTGATGGGACGGTGAGGAAGGAGCTTCACTCCTTGTCAGACACCGGAAGTGTGTGATGGGACGGTGTGGAGAGAGATTCACTCTGTGTCTGACCGCGTGAGTGTGTTACGGGACTGTGTGGAGAGAGATGCACTCTGTGACTGAACCCGGGAGTGTGTGATGGGACGGTGTAGAAGGAGATTAACTCTGTGTCTGACCCTGGGAGTGTGTGATGGGATGGTGTGGAGGGAGATTCTCTCTGTGTCTGTGTGTCCTTGTAAACCTCCTCTGCACTCTTTGAATATTATTGATATCCTTCCTGTAATTCGGTAAGCAAGACTGCACGCAATTCCCCAAATTGGGCCTCAGAGATGCCTTATGGAAGCTCACCATAAAATTGTAACTCTTCCACTCAATACTTTGATTTATAAAGGCCAATGTACCAAAATCTCTCTTTACTACCCTTTCTTTCATTTGACGCCACTTTTTGGGAATTTTGTGTCTGTATTCCGAGATCCCCCTCTTCTACTGCCCTCCTCCGTGTCCGACCCTATACCATGTATGTTCTACCTTTCTTACAAAGTGCAATACCTTACACTTGTCCGTAGTAAACTCAAGAGACAACCTGATGATTCTGGAAATAAAAAGAAAACACACAAAATGCTGATGGAAAACAAAAGGCCAGCCAACATCTTTAAGGAGAAGCACTGAGAGACCCTTCTTAGGGACGGACGGCCTGAACCGTCGACAGTCTGTGTGTGTTGCCATTTTTTTCAGCTGGTCCAGATCCCTCTGCAAGTATTGAAAGCCTCCGTCACTGTCCACTGCAACTTCAATACTGGTATAATCAGCAAATTTGCAGTTGGAATCATCATATTGTCATGCAGATCATTGATACAGATGACAAATAACAATCAACCCAGTACCGATCCCTGTGGCACACCACTAGTCACAGGTCTCTACGCAGAGAAGGAAACCTCCACTAAAACTCTCTGACTTCTCCCACTGAGACAATGTCTATTCCAATTTACTACCTCACCATGTATACCTAGCGACTGAATCTACCTAGCTAAACTCTTATGTGGGACGTTGTCCACGGCCTCACTGAAGTCCATGTAGCCAACATCCACACCCTTCCCTTCATCAACCTTCCTGGCTGCTTCCTCAAAAAGGAATCTAGTACATTTGGTAATCATGGCATACAACTCGGAAAGTCATGTGACTCTCCCTGATATGTCCCTGTTGATCCAAATATTTGTAGATCCTATCCCTTCGGAATCCTTTCAATAGCTTAACTGCTGCCGACTTCACCTTTACAGTCCTATAATTTCCCGGATGACTGTTAAACCTTTTTAAAGCAAAAGAACAGCATGTGGTAACCTACAGTCCTCCAAACCCTGATGTGTGTGATTGGACGGAGACGAGAGAGATTGCCTCTGAAGCCCAGTGTGTGTGACGGGACGGTGTGGAGGGATATTTACTCTTGTCAGACCCCTGTTCCGTGCGAGGGATTTGAGTGGAGACTGCTTAACCCTGAGTCTGACCCGGTGAGTGATGGGACGGTAAGGAGGGAGATTCACTCTGTATCTGACCCCGGCAGTGTGTAATGGGACGGTGTGGAGGGAGATTCACTCTGTGTCTGAGCCCGGGAGTGTGTGATGGGACGGTGTGGAGGTAGATTCATTGTGTGTCTGAACCCGGTAGTTTTTGATGTGACCATGTGGTGGAAGATTCACTCTGTGTCTGACCGCGGGAGTGTGTGATGCGTCGGTGTGGAGGGAGATTCACTATGTTTCTGACCCTGGGAGTGTCTGATGGAATGGTGTGGAGGGAGATTCACTCTGTGTCTGACCCTGGGAGTGTCTGATGGAATGGTGTGGAGGGAGATTCACTCTGTGTCTGACCCCGGGAGTGTGTGATGGGACGGAGTGGATGGAGATTCCCTCTGTGTCTGACCCAGGGAGTGTGCGATGGGACGGAGTGGATGGAGATTCACTCTGTGTCTGACCCAGGGAGTGTGTGATGGGACGGAGTGGATGGAGATTCACTCTGTCTCTAACCCCGGGAGTGTGTGATGGGACGGTGTGGCGGGTGTTTCACTCTGTGTCTGACCCCGAGAGTGTGTTATGGGACGGTGTGGATGGAGATTCACTCTGAGGTAATACTCACTGGTCTCTAATTTCCTGGGATATCTCTTCTAACTTTCTTGAAGGAAAGACATCCGCAAATTTCGAAATCCTCCCACGTCTCCATTGATACGCAAACATTATCGCCAGAGACTCAGCAATCTCTTCCCTCGTCTCCCACAGTAGCCTGGAATATATTTCGTCCGGTACCGCCGATTTATCCAATTTGATGCTTTCCAAAAGATCCATTACTTCATCTTTCTTAATATCTACATGCTCAGGCTTTTCAGTCTGTTGCAAGTCATCACTAAAGTCACTAAGATACTGAAGTAAAGTATTCATTAAATAACTCCTATTGTCTTAATAAATATTTATTGTGATCTTATGATCACATGGCATCTCCACAGCTGCACAAGAACAGGAGTCGAAAGTGAAGATCGGAAATAGACCGTACTGTCTGATCTGCCTACTCTGCCTAGTTACATCCGCCCTCATCGTGATAGTGGTCGGACTCTCGATCCACGGTGAGTGGAACGATCTGCGGATGGAGACAGACCACAAATAAAGAGAGTGGAATATATTGAGAATGCAAAACACAGCAGTGAAACTAAACCCCTCCCCCCTTACCGTAACACCTATAGAAGAAGGCTTCATACATGAGGTTTAGGAAGCAAGGATCAGATCGGTCTATTAGGGGACATAGGGTAGCAAGGAAAAAATGAAGAAGGGAATGTGGACAGAGAGAAGCGAGAAAGAGAAGGCCTTGGCGAGCAGGGTAAAGGAAAACTCCAAGGCATTCTTCAATTATATGAAGAACAAAAAGATGACAGGAGTGAAGACGGGACCGATTAGAGATAAAGGTCGGAAGATCTGCCTAGAGACTATGCAAGTGAGCGATGTCCTCAATGAATACTTCTGTTCGATATTCACCAATGAGAGGAAATTTGATGATGGAGAGGACAATATGAGGGATTCGGATGTTCTGGAGTATGTTGATATTAGTGGAGAGGAGCTGTTTTAGTTGATAAAATGCATTCGGACGGATAAGTCCACGGGGCCTGACGGAATATTCCCCAGGCTGTTTTACGAGGGGAGAGAAGATATTGCTGAGTCTCTGGGAATTTCTGGTCGTTATGTTCTCGATGTCCACGGGAATGGCACGGGAGGATTGGAGGGAGGCGAATATTCTCCTCTTCTTCAAATAATGTAGGAGGCATTGTCCGGGTAATTTTAGACCAGTGGGCCTTACATCTGTGGTGGGAAAGCTGCTGGAAAAGATTCTTACAGATAGAATCTATGGGCATTTAGAGAATCATGGTCTGAACAGGGACAGTCAGCATGTCTTTGTGAAGGGCTGATCGTGTCTAACAAGCCTGACAGAATTATTTGAGGATGTGACCAGGCATATAGATGAGGATAGTTCAGTGGATGTGATATACATGGAATTTAGTAAGGCATTTGATAAGGTTCCACGCAGTAGATCTTATTTAGAAAGTCAGACTGGATGAGATCCAGGGAGGCTTGGCCAGGTGGATTCAGAATTAGCTTGCCTGGAGAAAGCAGACTGTCGTGCTGGAGGGTGTACTTTCGGATTGGAGAGCCGTGACTGATGGTGTTCCACGAGGATCTGTTATGATACCTCTGCTTTTCGTAATTTTATTAACGACATTGATGTGGGGGTAGAAGTGTGGGTTCGCAGGTTGGGAGACGACAGAAAGGATGGTGGTGATGTGGAAAGTGTTAAGGATAGTCGGAGAATGCAGAGAGACATTGATAGGAAGCAGAAGTAGGCTGAGAAGTGGCAGATGGAGTTCAACCCGGAGAAGTGTGAGGTGGTACACTTTGGAAGGACAAGCTCCAAAGCAGAGTACAAAGTAAATGGCAGGATACTTGGTATTGCGGTGGAACAGACAGAACTGGGATTACATGTCCACAGATCTCTGAAAGTTGGCTCACAGGTAGTTAAGAAAGGTTATGGTTGTTAGCTTTCATAAGACAAGTGATAGCGTAAAAGGGTCACGAGGTAATGATGGAGCTCAATAAATCTCTGGTTAGGCCATACTTGGAGTGCTGTATCCAGTTCTGATCTCCTCACTATAGAGAGGATGTGGAAGCATTGGAAAGGGTACAGAGGAGGTTTACCAGGATTCTGCCTGGTTTAGAGAGTATGCATTATGATCAGAGATTAAGAGAGCTTGGGCTTCACCCACTGGAGAGAAGGAGGATGAGAGGAAACATGATAGAGTTATACAAGATATTAAGAGGATTAGACAGAGTGGACAGCCACAGCCTCCTCCCCAGGGCACCACTCTCAGTACAAGTGGACATGGATTTAAGGTTAGGGGCGGGATGTTAAAGGGAGAATATTAGAGGAAGGTTTTTTTACTTCGAGAGTGGTTGGTGCGTGGAAAGCTCTGCCTGAGTCAGTGGTGGACGCAGATACACTAGTGATATTTCAGAGCCTACGAGAGAGATAGATGGAGGAGTTTAAGTTTGTGGGTTATATGGGAGGCAGCATTTGAGAGCCGAAGGGCCTGAACTGTGCTGTTCTGTGGTATCTATAAAACGGACACACCCCAAACCGTAATAAAACACGGCCTTTCCTGTAACACAATCTAGAATCATGCTGACACCCACCCGCCGTTCACTATAATATCATCAATGCTGTAACCGTAGCACGGTCACTACATTCAACGATAATCAGATACACTCCTAACCGCGACACTGACACGACCATCGCCGTGACACACACGTGTTTGTCACACTGACGGCAAATTACCCCTCACTGTAATATCGACAGGCCCCTGACCATGTCACTGATAAACTCCTCAAGCGACACCGACACACACCTCACAGTGACACCGACACGCTCTTCACAGTGACACTGTGGTACCGTACACCGTAACACGTTCACGCACCTGAACGTGATCCACTCTTCACCGGATCTTGACAAAGACTCATACGTCACTGTAATACCTCTTACCGAGATAGTATCACTCCTCAACATAACACTAATGCACCGCTCACTGAGGCAATTACCCTCACCTCACCAAGACACAGGCAAACCCCTTAACAGATACCGACAGCTAAATTCACAATGACACAATGACATCGACATAGAAATCTCCGTTGCACCGACACACACCTCAGCGTGTCACTCTCACACACACCGTGGCCATGACATGTCTCTCAAGGTGGCACTGACATACCCTTCACTTTGCAAGCAGCTCACCCCACACCATGAGACAGTGACACGTCATTGTCTCCTCTCAGCGGGGCATGGAGACTCCTGTCACAGTGACACCGACACGTTCCTCACAGCAACTCGGACATGCCCCGCACGATACTGACACAGACCCCCATGGTAATAACAAAACCTTCAACGGGACATTGATATAACCCCTAGCGTGATATAGACACGGCACTCAAGGTGGCGCCGACACCTCTTACTGTGACACTAGCATATCCTTCACTGTGACACCCTTCACCGTGACACTGACACAACACTCTCTGTGACCCGTTCGGTAGCGTGACGCTGACTCACGTAAACGATAAACATTTTTCACCATCTCTCTCAGTGTCACAGATTCGTCAGTCTTATGAAGCATGTCACCGAAACTCTAATCTATCCGTTCTGAATCGAATGCAGAGCGATCTCCGTCACCAGTTCACTGAGATGGAAACGAAGTACAGGTCTGTCAACGAAACCAAGGCTCAAATCTGTGAATTGTTGACGAGCAAAAGAGGTGAGGCATCATCCCCCACATTCACCCGCTCCTCATCACAGGGCAGGCATGGAGAGACGAAGAGTCAGTCTGTGCTTAACATCAGGACTGTATGAAGAGATGGTATGGAGGGTAATTCACTCTGTGTTTGACCCGGTGAGTTTGTGATGGGGCTGCGTGGAGGAAGTTTCACTCTATCACTGAATCAAGGAGTGAGATGGGACGTTGTGGAGGTGGATTCACACTGGGTCTGACAACGCGATTGTGAGACGTAACATTTCAGCTTCGCTCTGTATCTGACTCGCAGTTTCTTTGATCGATCGGTATGGCTCCAGCTACACTCTGTGACCGAGAGCGGACTGTGTGATAGGAAGTTCACAGAGAGATTCACCCCATGTCTGAACTCTTAAGTGTGTTATAGGAAAGTGCACAGATAGTTGCAGGGTTTGTGACGGAACGGTACAGAGAGGGCTTCACTCTGTGTCTGACTCCGGGAGTGAGAGATGGGACGGTGCAGAAGGAGGTTTACTCTGTGTCTGACGCCTAGAGTGTGTAATGGGATCGTAGGGCGATCTGCGTCTACGTCTGACTCAAAGAGTTTGTGATGGGGCAGTGCAGAGGAACCTTCATTCAATGTGACACCGGATTCTGTGATAGAATGTTATCGAGGGAGTCTGACACCGTGAGTGAACTTCACATTGTGTGTGAACACAGGGGGTGTTGTCAGACGGTACAGAGCGAGCTTCATTCTGCGACTCACCAGAGAGTGCGATTGATCGTAAAGAGGGAGACTCGTGTTAGACTCGGAAGTGAGTGATGTGACCGTGTGGTTGCAGCTTCCCTCTGTGTCTGACAGTCTGCTCTGTGGTGTGTTTGGAAGCTGAAGAGGAAGAGGCATCTCCCGCTGAAATATGCCATATGTGCTGAGGGAGTTTTCTTTCCGTGTCGTACCGCTGAGGTGTGTGACGGGGCCGTGAAGAGAGATATTCACATTGTGTCTGACTAAGACTGTGTGTGATTTCACTCTGTGGAGGGATATAAATGTTGTCGTCTGACCCAGGGAGTGTGCGAGTGGCGGTGTGTAGGGAGCTTCACTCTGTGTCTGACCGCGGGAGTGTGTGATGGGATGGGTTGTAGGGAGATTACCTCTGTGCCAGACAACAGAAGTGTGTGATGAGACGGTGTGGAGGGAGATTCACTCTGTGTCTGACCCCGGGAGTGTCTGATGGACTGTGCGGAGGGAGATTCACTCTGTGTCTGATCCCTGGAGTGTGTGATGGGACGGTGTGGAGGGAGATTCACTCTGTGTCTGACACACCGAGTGTGTGATGGACGGTGTGGAGGGAGATTCACTCTGTGTCTGACCCCGGGATTGTGTGATGGGACGGTGTGGAGGGAGATTCACTCTGTGTCTGACCCCGGGAGTGTGTGATGGGACGGTGTGCAGGGAGATTCACTCTGTGTCTGACCCCGGGAGTGTGTGATGGGACGGTGTGCAGGGAGATTCACTCTGTGTCTGACCCCGGGATTGTGTGATGGGACGGTGTGGAGGGAGATTCACTCTGTGTCTGACCCCGGGATTGTGTGATGGGACGGTGTGGAGGGAGATTCACTCTGTGTCTGACCCCGGGAGTGTGTGATGGGACGGTGTGCAGGGAGATTCACTCTGTGTCTGACCCCGGGAGTGTGTGATGGGACGGTGAGCAGGGAGATTCACTCTGTGTCTGACCCCGGGAGTATGTGATGGGACCGTGTAGAGGAATAATCACTCTGTGTCAGACCCCGTGATGGGACGGTGTGGAGGGAGCATCAGTTTGTGAGTGTTTCAGCGGTGGGGTAGAGGTAGCCTCAATCGGTGCCTGACAGGAGTTTCTGTGTCTCCCCCTGGCGTGTGCGATAAATTAGTGTGGGACGAAATTCACTCTGTGTCTTGACACCAGAAGGGTGTCATGGATGGTTTGGAGAGAGCTTCACAACACCTGATCCATGTAATTTGTGCGATAGTACGGTGTTGGTGGAGATTCATTCTGTGCCTGACCTCAGGTGTGCGTGATGGGACCGCATGGAAGGAAATTTACTCTGTCTGTCAGCCGGGGGCGTCACCGTTCCTTGTTCCTGATTTTCAGAGCAAACGTGTTCCCAGGACTGGGTCACAAATAAAGATCGGTGTTATTACGCATCTAAGTTTGAAACATTTTTCCACAAAGCGATTCAAGAATGTTCAAACCGTGATTCAAAGCTGCTGGAAATCAATTCAAGGGATGAAGCGGTGTGTGTCACAGCACGAGATTGTCCTGCATTAACACAGGAATCATCAAACATCAGCAGGGTCAGACACAGATTGAATCTCCCTCCACACCGTCCCATCACACACCAGCGGGGTCAGATACAGACTGAATCTCCGTCCACACCGTCCCATCACACTCCAGCGGGGTCAGATACAGATTGAATCTCCCTCCACACCGTCCCATCACACACCAGCGTGGTCAGATACAGACTGAATCTCCGTCCACACCGTCCCATCGCACACCAGCGGGGTCAGATACAGAATGAATCTCCCTCCACACCGTCCCATCACACATAGCGGGGTCAGATACAGAATGAATCTCCCTCCACACCGCCCCATCACACACTCACGGGATCAGACACAGAGTGAATCTCCCTCCACACCGTCCCATCACACACTCCCGGGGTCAGACACAGAGTGAATCACCCTCCACACGGTCCCATCACACACTCCCGGAGTCAGACACAGAGCGAATCTGCCTTCACACTTTTCCATCACACACTCCCAAGGTCAGACAAAGAGTGAATCTCCCTCCACACCGTCGCATCACACACTCCCAGGGTCAGACACAGAGTGAAGCTCCGTCCACTCCGTCCCATCACACACTCCCTGGGGTCATACACAGCGTGAGCCAACCATCTCAGATTCCTGTTGAAATCAACAGAGGGAAGCAAAGTAGATAATTTTCTATTCTTGGCATTAATGAAATAAATTTATTTTCCCAGAGCTTTGTATCGCACAGAGTTTTGTATCTACAGCGTGCATACTGGATTGGAAAATGCGAAGTCGGGTGAGATTTGGGCTGATCTCTTGAGTGGGGGATGGGGATTGTTTACTTAATGAATTGGTTTGGTGGAAACAGGGAGGCGCTTTGGGATTTGTTTGCAGACTGACGTAGGTATAGGGTTGTGTGATTCACTGGGGTAGGGTGGTACAATGGGAACATTTTGGGACCGTCACGTGTCTGTCAGGGAAGGACAGGGCAGGAGGAATATTTCGGAAACTGGCAAGTGCTGTGGCGAAAGATCAGTACACAGGAATTATTCTGGTACTGAAGCATATGGGTGAGGAGAGCGCGGTGCCGTGGGGTTATTTTGGAGATATTCGCCGGGCTGTGAGGAGAGGGAGCAACAGTGGGATTAGTTTAGTGAGTGACTTAGATCTGAGGGGCGGTAGAAGGAAAACGGGATTTGTCTGGAGAACGATACAGGGCGGTGGACACACAGTGGGTTAACGGGATTAGTTTGTGAACTGAGGCAAGGATGTGGGGGAGAGGGTGCCAGTGGTATTAGCTTGGAGGTGGACCAGAGACTATGGGGAGAGCGCGGTGCAGTGGGTTATGTTCGGAAACTGACACGAAGCTCTGGGTAGAGGAAGGGGCAACGGGATTAATCTGGGTCCGGCACAGAGCTGAGGGAAGTGTTTGGAACATTTGGATTCATTTCGGGTCAGACATTGGTCTGTGAGGAGACGGTGGGATAGTGGGGTTTGTTCGCGGGCAGAGACAGATCAGTGTGGACCGGGTGGGCCTCTTCGAATCTTATGTGGACTGACAGAGGACTGTGGTGAGGAAGCGGTTCGGTACGATTAGATTGCGGGACACAGGGCTGTAGGGAGACGTTGGAACTGGGTATTTGTCCGGGTACTGACAAGGGGCTATGGGGAGATAGTGGTTGAGTGAGATGAATTTGTAGACTGACACAGGCTGTTAGGAAAGAGTAAATTCATGGGATTAGCTTGGGGACGGTCTCGGCTCGTGTTCTCTTCTGGAGCTGTTTTGTCTCTGTTGAAATTGTTTAACCCTCTTGGATAGGAACGTGAGCCTGGCCCTCCTGTACAATCAGTCCCCGGGGCCGTCCGTCTGCAAATACTGCGAGTCGAACGTAAGAAATAGCCCTTGTGATCGTGTTCAGCGTTTCATCTGCGAGAAGTCGGCACCTTTGTTCCCGGATGTTCCTGAAAAGATCCAGGGTCTCTGCCAACAGCCAGTGGAGTCGACATGAATCAAGTGCCCCCATTTTCTCCTCCTTCTCTCTCACTCATAAATCCTTTCAAATTCCCTCCCCACTTCTCTGTCCCTCCTCCTACTTCATCTCCTCCTCTTGTCGCCATCATATTCTCCCCACCAGACATCGACAAACCCCTTTCGCTGTCGACCCCCTTCGTTCTCGACATTCCACCCGTCCCGCTCTTCCCCGCCCCCTCTACCTTTCTCTCTTCCCCCTCACCTCCCCTTTTTTCTTCGAACTTTCTCCGCCCTCAATTTCTCCGCTCCCTGTGCTCACCTCTTACTCCTCTCTCCCCTTCCCTCCCCCAGGCACTCTCTACATCCCCCCGTTCTCTCTAAACCCTCCGACTCCCTGGTCTCTCTCTCTCTTTCTGCTTTCCACCTACTTTCACCTCTATCCTGTGCCGTCTGGTTCTCGACAACCCAACCCTGGGTGAAAGTCTGTGCGCATCTCCTCTGTCTGTGCCCCTGTCATGTTTATGGAACTCTGTAAGGTTATAACTACGCGCCAGGGAATACAGTCCCAACACTCCCTCCCTCCCACCTTAAATCAGTCCTCCGAGTTCCGGCAATATCCCGTAGAACTCCCTATACAATATATCCAGTTCACTGACATTGTTTTCCCCTAGAGAAGGGCGGCCTCACCCACGTCTTGTACCACGGCATCGTGACGTCCAGACTCCTGTATTCTGTCCCCTGATTGTTGAAAACCAGCCTGCCAAGTGTCCTGTCCACCCTATCGGATGTTTTCCTCAGGAATCGCTATTTCAATTATTATCTGAAACTTATAACCCCTGGAATTTGTTCTTTTGAAACATCAGTACGGCGCAAAGATGTACAATTAATGTAAACTGCAAATATTAATAAACACCGCAGAAATGTCGAGTTAGTGCTGCTGCATTGAAAGATGTGATGGCGCAGGCGAAGAAGCTGTACCTGAATCGTTGTGTGTGGGTGTTCTGTCTCCCGGAGCTGTCAAATACCCCTCCTAAAATACCACGTCCAATCCCGTTATCGTTCCCGTGAACCCTCTCCAATGTCTCACATCCCCTGTGAGATAAGCGATCGACACCTGCTCACAAAACTCCAAATGTGATCTCACCAGTGACGTATTGAACCTGAGAATGACGTCCTTGCTTTTCCGTCCCAGTCCTTTTGAAAAGAATGCTGTCATCGCATTTGCCTTCCTCACCGCCGGTTCAAGCTGCAGGTTAAACTTCTGGGAAAGCTGCACGAAGTCTCCCAAATCCCTCTGCACCGCAGATTGTTTTTAACCCTTACACACTGTGCCGGTCATGTTTGACCCGTTCTGACATTTGACAACAGTAAAAACACCCTGAAGGTTTATACTTCTGCAGGTGCTACAAATGTTTGTACATTGAGGCTGCTCCGGGTCGAATTTGACCCGCAAATATTGAAATGGATTTTAGATCTCTGAAACATTAAATAAGGGTTCATCACCCATTTATTAACGTCAGATAGGCTATTTATATATAATAAATCGATCTGCGGTTCAAAACTTTGTATAGAGACTTGTTATGAGGGGATTCTTGGGCCGGCTCAAAATTGACCCAGACCAGTCTGTGAAGGTATAGAATATGAACAGGTTGCCTGGGTTAAAAAAAAAAATCTCTCCGTTTCGAAAATATTCTCCGATTTTCTTTCTTTTGTTTTCCAAACTTCATGTCCATACGATTCCCGACTGTATTCAATCTGCCACGTCTATTCTCATTCTCCTAATATACCTGAGCGCTTCTGCAGCACCCTGCATCCTCAGCACAACCTGTCTCTCGGTAACGTCGCTGCAGACTGTGGTTTCCGGATGGGGGAGCCTATCATCCCGTTGCAGAGGGTCGGGCACCAGCCCAGGATTTGGAGGTGGTGATTAAAACTCGAAGCACGTCCGTGCAGAATCATCCACATCCTGTCACGCGCACTCATAGTATCCGGGACAGAATTCCAGACAACTGGGATTGTGGAGTGCTGGGGGTTGCTGAGAAGGGGGAGTGCAGGAGGGCGGGGGAGGGCTAGTTCTCATTTTGACTTGGGTAGGTTTGATACTATTGTGCGGGATTGGCGGGGGATAGCTGCAGAGGAACTAAACAATGTCTGAACCGTGAGTGTGTGAAAGGATGGGGAAGAGTGAATTCACTCTGTATCTGTACCAGAAAGAGTGTGATGGGACCGTGTGGAGGGAGCTTCACTCTGTGTCTGACATTGGGAGTTTTCGATGGGATAGCGTGGAGTGAGTTCCACTCTGTGATATTGGGAATATGTGATGGGATGTTATGGTGGGGGGAAAGACTCGCTTCGTGTGTGTCTGATGGAGTCATAGATTCTTATAATTTTGGTGCTGGGACAGCCTGCAATCAGATATCAGGAACGGAACAAATACAAACGGGTTTGTATATGCGTTAAAAAGCACTGGACAGCCGCTAAACAGAGATCAGGAGCCTCGCGTTTTTCCCACAACAAACAATCGGTGAAGTGGATTCTTTACCACGGGCAAAAAAAAAAGTCAGGGGCTATTGTTTGTGGGTTTGTTTTCAGTGTGTTTATTGTTTCCTTCTAACAATTAAACCGTTAGAACAGTAGGCATGCCTGGCAGGAGCGTTGAATGTTCCTATTGCAGGACGGGGGACGGCAGAGAGACCTCCAGTGTCTCTGGCAACATCACCCTTGAGAAGTGATCCAGCTTCAGCTTCTAAACTCGGGGTTAAAGAGTTGGAACTGGAACTGGATGGGCCCATGATCATTCGGGAAACTGAGGGGGTGATAAGGAGGAATTTAGACGCAAGGTTCAAAGGAAACTGTGTGACAGTGAGGAAGATGAAAAGGGTTAAACAGCCAGGTCCAGTTTACACGCCCTCCTGTGGCCAAACAGTTCAATAACAGATATACCACTTTGTACCCATCTGGGTGCGGGAGAGGGTTGCAAATAACCGGGTAGATGCCAGTCTGAGAAATGACGTCTCTGAGGTTGGTTCTGTAGTTCAGACGGGAAGCGGGCGAATGAGATAAGATCAGCTGCGGTGATAAGGGATTCAAAGTATGGGACAGAAAAGATGTTCTGTGGGTTCAGTTGACTGCCACTGAAGTCCGCCGGCGACCAGAACTGAGCTTGCCATCTGCCGTGCGAACGCTTGGGGGCAGCAGGTACTCCTGCCTGGAGGCCACGCCACACTGCACCACGCTGCTCAGCTCCTTCATTTTCTCTGCAACGAGCAACTCTCTCAGTTTACAAATGAACTGGTCTGGAAAGAATATCTCAGCTGGGAGTTTTCATTGAGGAGGGGGAATGAAAAGGTTTAAACTTGATATGCAGAGGGATGAAAAGCAGAATGCCAAAACTGAGAGTAGAGTGGCTCTTGGTGCAGATGTTGTTACGATCTCCGACAAAGTCAGGAAGCAAAAGGTTGAGACTGTTGGGTCTCATGTTATAAGCAGCGACGTTTCCATGCAGGTCGTACGGTACGAAATACGAAGTACGAAATTAAGGGGCAACGCGAGGGGAAACTACTTTACTCATTGTGGTAGCTATGTGGAACGAGCTTCCAGTAGAAGTGGTTGAGGCAGTTTCGATATTCTCATTAAAAAAATGCATAGGTATATGGACAGGGAAAGAATGGAAGGTTTTTGACTGAGTGCAGGTCGGTGGGACTTGGTGAGAGTAAGCGTTCGGCGCGAACGAGAAGGGCCAAATTGGCCTGTTTCCATGCTGTAAATGTGAAATGGTTACATGGAAATGCAGTTGAGCTCAGGGCAGGAGTGATCGACCTGAATTGTGATATTGCAGACACTAATGAGGCGATGCTGCAGGACGGGAAGTAGTGTTACCTCAATGTAAAGGGAAATGCTTCATTTTCTTTGTTACTGTATATGTAATCAAAATGGCTTCTTTGTTTTGTTAAAAGTAGGAATGCTTCTTTGTTGCGAGAGAGTGCTGTAATCTTGATTGGGTTAAAATATACTGATAACGAGAATTGTATTCCTTTGTAAACCAATTGGGATTAATGTTTTTCTTGCTTCTGAGTCTATAAGCTATTTGTTGGCGGGCTTTTGGGGAGATCGGCGCGAGGGGTTGAGAGAGAGAGGACGCGATGCTGTAAACTGGGCGAGGAACAGACCTCAAGCAGGGGTCCAAGGCCAGGGGGTACCCCGAGGAGAGGAGATGAAGCTAGATGTGCTTGGTTGACCACTTCGGAGGGTCCTATGCTGCGAGTCGGGGAGTTCGGAGGGGATCGAATGGTGGCCAGAAGACTTCAGTAATTGAGCTCCAACGGTTGTGCACGAAGTGGCTTGGACGTTGATAAGTTTGGCGCTTTTTCTTTATTTTTTTCATTCATATATACTGTATCGTTATTAATCACTTAGTTATGGTAACCTTTATAAATTGTACTCATTTAATCGCATATGGTGTACTGTCTGTTATTGGGCGAGGCGGGGAATTCACACAACATCCACACAAGCTGATTGCCCAGTTTGGCGGGGCCGAATGCTGCTTCCCCTAGACGGAAACGAGCTGAGCGAGTCTGAGGCGACCCAGGGGGTTACATTGTGGGGGCTCGTCCGGGAATGATTTCTGTGGAAGCTGTGTGATCACCCTCACTAAATGATGTCTGCGGCGAAGAGCTGGTGTGCGATTGCTGGTTATCTCTACATGTGTGTTGGGTGGGGTGGCTGTTGGTGTCCCAGAGTACGTTGTTCGAGTTCCGTCCAGCGTTGACGAAATGGTGGTGGGACCATGGGTTGTCCGTACTGTTTGGAGAGTATGGAGTGACAGGTTGGGATGTTTCAGCAGAGGTAGTCTTCGCACGGTTGTTGGAATAATGTCCAGCCCTAAAGAGGCGGAGGCGTGGGTGGAGCAGACTTCTCACTTGTTGGGTGACTGGCAGTGCTTGGCTGAGGAAAAGGGACAGGGATTGGTTGAAAGTTTGAGTAGGCGGGCTGGTGGCGTTGGTAGAACTGTCGGGTAAAATTACCTCGGCGTGACAGCTGTCAGTTATGTGAAAGTGTGGGAAAATGCGCGTGGTTCGACTGGAAGTCAAATGCGGCAGCTGGGGGGCTTATCATATCAGTGGCAGGAGATTGGTGTAAAGTTTTTAGGGTATCCCTTTTGGCTAGGAGGGCAGATAAATTACTTGCGGTGCCAAGGGGATCTGCAAGGGGATCAGTTGTTCCGTTGATCCGAGAGGTGTCGGGAAACTTAGAGGAGGCCCAGTGGGGGAACGGCTTGGGGTATCTGGGGGAGCACGTTCCCAGCAATGTAACAAGGAACTCCCGAAAGGAACAGACCCTATTCCAGAAGGCGTAGAGGGGCCACGCGCACAGGTGTTGTTACGGATGGGTGGAAGTCAAGTTAAAGCCATCATCGGCACCGGGGCGCCTGTTAATCTGTTGTACAGTTAGTTTTATAACCGTTACTGGAAGCATTGACCCTTGACGACATTGATGGCACTGGAGATTTGGGTTACCAGTGCCGGTGATGATCCAGAGGACGGTTGTTGGTCAGTGAAAATGGAGTTCTTGGAGGCAAACGTGGAGGTGACTGATGTCCCTGAATCGTTAATGCTGATGTGTACGGACACTGTTGAGACAGGCAGCGTTTCGGTTCTGGAGAGAACCAATAACCTGCTGGTGCGCTTGGGGGCCCGCCAGGAGGAGGCCGGTGAGCGCTGTTTGGAGGCATTGTCGATGCACCCAGAGTTTCGAGCTGCTTGTGCGGACGTGTGTAGCATCATTGGTCCGATCCCGAATTTACACCAGAGTGGTAAGGCCTGGGGGAAGTATCTGAGGGTGAGACCTTCTTAGTGGACGCTGCGAAATACCACGAGGGAGGGTAGTTGACTGCTGAAGACACCTCGGAGAGAGGGAAGTTGCGGCGACTGGCCCCTACAGCCGTGGAAGACGTAGACAGCGTGTATGTGGATTATATTGCGCTGAAGAGGCGCACTATCAGTGACCAGAATACGGCCCTGGGGGCCGAAGAGGCAATGGTCTGTCTGAGTGCTGCGACGTGGTTTAAGGTGCTGGATCTGAGGAGTGGATGTTGCCAGATCCCGATGAGTGAGGCCGACAAGGAGAAGACAGCCGTTATAAATTCCCTAGGAGTCTTCTGATCCGAAAAGAAGCCAAAGGGCATATCTGGAGCCCTTGCAACCTTCCTGCGGGGCAGGTGGAAGACTATTGGGGATGTGGAGGCGTTTGGAGTTTTGGTGTCTGTGGATGATCGCTTGGTATTTGGATTTGCCTCAGGAGAATATGAAGTGAGCTCGTTGCAGGTGCGGCTGAGAATTACAGAGTTATTTTTTTTTTCTGGACACGTGCCAGGGCTGGCGAAGGTAGCAGCTCGTGAGTGACTGTCTCTACGGAAACAAGTTTGAAATGAAGAGGGAGAGACTGAAGTGATCTGGAACCATTTGGAAGACTTACAAGTTGGTGAAAATGAAGAAAGTTGTCTGACTGAGTGCAATAGCAAACTGAGAACCTGGAGAGGGGAGTTTGCGGACGTGAAGAAATTACAGACAAATCTCAGTAGAGGGAAGCTGAAAATTGAAGGGAACCTGAAGATGACCATCGACAGTTCAAATAAAGTGCAAAACATAAAAGATGATCTGGAAGAAGTCATGAGGAAGAAAAAGCTGGAGAGAAGTGCAGTGAATACTGAACAGGAGGCTGAAGAGACTGCAGGAGCAGTGCAGGCCACGAGTTTCTGTTTGGAGAAGATCAAACAGCAGCTACCGATCGCAGAAATGAGGAAGAATACAGATTCGACGGATGATGTGCTGGATCTGTGGTACATGCTGCCTTTTGATGACTTTCCCTCGATTGAGGAAGAGACCTTTGGCCCTTCTCCCATTGAGTCAGGTGTAGTGGGGAGGGTTAGCTGTGTGCAGTGTGGGGCATGAGTGAGAGGTTGAGAGAGGAGTTGGTAGTGGGCCCAAGGTATCCCCAGTTGTTTCCGAGCCTGAAGGGTTTAGGTGAGGGGGTACGGAGGTCTCAGAAGGGTTAGAGAACTCCCAGATAGTTGGCCTAAGTAGCGCCTGAGGAACAGGGCGTGAGTTCTACTGTGTGGGGAGGAGATGTCACTGTTTGTGCTTGGGTTACGGTGTGTTGGCAGGAAAGGTGGCGAGTTATTTAATAGACGTGAGGACATGACTTTTATTTAGTGGTGGGAGAGTGTAAAGGGAGTTTCTTCTTTTTTCTTTGTTACTGTGTATGTAATCAAAAAGGGCTTCTTTGTTTTGTTAACGAGCAGGAATGCTTCTTTGTTGCGAGAGAGTGCTGGAAGCTTGTTGGGAAATGGCTTCTTTGTTTTGTTAAAAGCAGGAATGCTTCTTCGTTGTGAGAGAGTGCTGGAAGCTTGTTTGGGTTAAAATTTACTGATAACGAGAATTGTATTCCTTTGTAAACCAAATGGGGAATAATGTTGTTCCTTCTTCTGAGTCTGTATGCGATTGTTGACGGGCTTTTGGGCAGATCGGCGCGAGGGGGTGAGAGAGAGAGGACGCAATGCTGTAAGCTGGGCGAGGAACGGACCCCAAGCGGGAGTCCGAGGCCAGCAGGTACTCCGAGGAGGGGGGATGAAGCTGGTTGCGCTTGGTTGACCACTTCGGAGGGTCCTGAGCTGCGAGTCAAGGAGTTCCGAGGGGATCGAATGGTGGCCAGAAGACTTCTGCAATTGAGCTCCAACGGTTGTGCACGAAGTGGTTTGGACTTTGATAAGTATGGCGCCTTTTCTTTATTTTTTTCTTCATATATACTGTATCATTATTAATCACGTAGTTATAGTAACCTTTATAAATTGTACTCATTTAATCGCATATGGTGTACTGTCTGATTTTGGGCGAGGCGGGGACATCACACAACATCCACACCAGCAGATTACCCAGTTTGGCGGGGCCGAAGGCTACTCCCCCGAGATGAGAATGAGCTGAGCGAGCCTGAGGCGACTCAGGAGGTTACAGTAGTATCTGTGTTTTCTTCCGCGTGTGATTGTTGTATTGTAATTGTGTGTATTCATCTTTACTGATATACGGTTGAATGACAATTTAACTCGAATTGAATTGAACCGGTCTCATATGCACAGGTCTCACATTCATTGGAGGAGGCCCTAGTGCTCCAACTATCTGAAGCCCTGATTCCCGCCCCAACGCCTGAGCCACGTGTTAATCTCTATTATCCTCCTATTTCTGGCGACACCATCCCGTGCGGAGCGTTGCCCGCTCACCCTCCCACTTGAGAGTGCTGAGGACCCGATCCGAGAGGTCGTGACCCTGGCACGTGGGAGGCAAAATACCCTGCAGGAATCTGTACCTTGCCCAGAAAACCAGTTTTACGTTCCCCAAACTAGGAATCTAGGAATCGCCGAATACCACAGCTTGTTTCATTTCGCCTTCCCTTCTTAACCACAGAGACAAACTCGGTGCCAGAGACCAGAACTGTGAGACTTTCCTCTTCACAGTCATTAACACCCGTCTCCCCCACCCAGACGAATACAAAGTGTTATATCTGTTATTAAGCCAGTTGGACAAACCCCTTTCAACCTCCTGACAGTCACTCAGTTTCCTTTGAATTGCACATGGGGTCTAACTTCCTCCCGACCACCCCCATACCTTCCCGAATGACCCTGAGTTCATCCAGTAGCAGTTCCAACTCCATAAATCCGAGCGTTGGAATCTGCATCCGGAGGCTATTATCAGAGGCGAGGTTGTCAGAGACACTGGAGGTCTCCCTGTCGTCACAGATCCTGCAAGAGGAGCATTCAACTCTCCTGCCAGGCATGCCTACTGTTCTAACTATGCAATTATAAAGAAGGAAGCGATAAATACACTGAACACAAACCAACCAACTGTTTGCCCCGACAGAGACATGCAAAGGTTTGAGCAGCCGGGCCAAAAGTTTTGTTACTGTGAATAGCTAAGCGAGTAAAAGAGGACCTGAATTCTAACAGTATGCTTTTCGTTAATATTTTAAGCAAGAGTACCTTTTTTTAAATTTCTATCTTTTACAGTTTCGAAATAGCAAAAAAGGAAAAGGGCCCGAAGCAAATGTTTGGGCACCCTGCATGGTCAGTACTTAGTAATACCCACTTTGGCAAGTGCCACAAATTGTAAACGCTTTCTGTATCCAGCGGAGGGTATTTCAATTCTTGTTTGGGGGAATGTTCACCCATTCTTCCTTTCAGAGGGCTTCCAGTTCTGCGAGATTCTTTGCCCGTCTTGCGTGCACTGCTCTTTTGAGGTCTGTCCACAGATTGTTGATAATGTTTAGTTCGGGGGACGGCAAAACATTCAGTTTGCGCCTCTTGAAGTAGTCAGTTGTGGAGTTTGAGTTTAGGATGTGTTTCAGATGATTATCCTGTTGTAGAAGCCGTCCTATTTTCATCTTCAGCATTTTTACAGACGGTGTGATGTTTGCTTCCAGTATTCGCTGGAATTCAACTGAATGCATTCTTCCGCCTACCAGTGAAACTTTTCCTGTTGTCACTGGCTGCGAAACAAACATGATCGATCCACCCCCTTGCTTAATAGTTGGAGAGGTGTTCTTTCCATGAAATTATGCACCTCTTTTTTTCCAAAATTACTGTTGACGGCCACAGGATAGAGGGATGTCAATTCACAACAGAGATTGGGAGGAATTTATTTGACAGAGACGGGTGAATCTGTGGAATTCGTTGTTACAGGCGGCCGTGGACGAAAAGCTACGGGGCATATTTCAGAGTGATAGATTCCTGACCAGACAGATCATGAAGAGAACGGAGCGAAGACTGGGCATTGGGAATAAGGGTTGATCCGCCATAAACAAATGGTGGACTGACCCGATGGAGCAAATTGCTTAATTCTACCATTGTGCCATATGATCGTATTTGAAGTTCCTGGGATACTGGGTATCAGCGTCTCAGAGGGTCTACACTGGGCACGACAAATTCATGTAATGTGAAGAACAGGTAATGTTCCTGTCAGAACAGCCTCAGGCACCCAGGTTTCAGCACTCCCATTCCTCGGAGAGTAGTTCGCTGTCACTTTCCCTTTAAGACTCGGACTGCCAATTATTGTCCGTCAATGTACCTTCATGGACTGTCTGTCGGTGAAGGCCACGCGCCGAGCACTCAGTGCTCAACCGTACGGGATCCATTTCTTGTACCGCTGCTTGTGACTTTATCTTTGGATTTCATCACTGTGGTCTTGTTTAATTCCAGTCTGAGCCGGAGTGTATTCTGGACTCTACTCGGCCCTTGCCTTCTCCACCGTCCATACCTCTCTCGGTACAGAAGAGATTGCAAGGTTAGGAGTATTAGGGGATGGAGTCTCTCATTGAAGACTCGCGAATTTCTCCGGATGTACTTTGGAGAGCGTTCTGACTTGTCGCATCGCCGCCTGGTGTGGAGGCTGCAACGCCAAGGGTCCCCAGAGGCTGCAGAGGGTTCTAGGCTCAGCCAACCCCATCACGGGCACAAACCTCCCCTCCCTCACAGTGTCACGGTGAGGTACGTGTCGGTGTCATGCTGTGGACGTAAAGGTGTCACGATGAGGGACAGTTGTGACACGTTGGGCGGCGTGGACGAGGCACTGTGAGGTTATAGCTCACGCTTCATTCCACACTCCCAGCTTACGGTCTGACTGCAACCGGAGTCCGTTCGACTCACCATGGATCGAGAGCCCGACCACTATCGCGATGAGGACGAACGTAACTAGAGAGAGTAGATAGATCTTATGGTACGGTGTAATTCCGATCTGCTCGTTCGGCTCCAGTTTATGCGGACCTGTGGAGAGACGATTCAGATAAACAGAAGGAGAAGATGGTGAGAGTGAGAGGGGAGCGATGTGGATAAAATGTGAGAGAATGAGGGGAAGGAAAGCGAGAAGAGAACGGAGACAGGGAATTGCTGCATAAAAAGAGGAAGTGATGTTATGTGTGAAGGGTGAGAGTGATGTGCGAGAGAGACAGTGAAAGAGTTGGGAAGAGAGGGGGAGTGAGGGGAGGAAAATGGGAGAGCGGCGGGAATAGACAAAGTGAGCGAGAGAGGCGGGGGTAAAAAAGAGTGGATTGAGAGATTGTCAGGGATTTTTTTTCGTAGCTGTATTATTGTTCGCCCGCTTTGGTCCTTTTTCACGCATGAGATAAATGACGGTCTTGTGGGCATTAACATGTTATGGGGATTTTCATGGACTCCTTTGTGGTTATTTCTTTTGTGGCTGCTGACAAAGAGAAGGGCGGTACGGGCACGTGATGGTTAGCGCAGCGCTTTACAGTACCAGCGACCCGGGTTCAATTCCCGCCGCTGCCTGCAAGGAGTTTCCAATTTCTCTCCATGACAGAGTGGATTTCCTCCGGGTGGTCTGGTTTCCTCTGACAGTCCGAAGACATAGCGATAGGTTGGTTAATTGGTTATTGTAAATTCAACAGTCATTAAAAGACGGAATAATTCGGAAAATTGTTGAGCAGCGCGGCCTAAAAGCCCGGAAGTGCCTGTTCCGAAATGTAATTCAATAAAAAATAAAACAAATTATATTTTGAGGAAAATGCGAAATCGACAATAGACATTTGACAATAGGTACAGAAGTAGACCATTCGGCCCTTCGAGACTGTACCGCCATTTTGAGATCATGGCTGATCATCTTCTATCAATACCCGGTTCCTGCCTTCATATCCCGTGATTCCCCTATCCATAAGATACCTATCTAGCTCCTTCTTGAAAGCATCCAGAGAACTGCCCTTCAGGGCCTTCCGAGGCAGTGCATTCCATACCCCCACAAATCTCTGGGAGAAGTTTTTCCTTAACTCTGTCGTAAATGACCTACCCCTTATTCTCAAACCATGCCCTCTGTTACTGGACTCTTCCAGCATCTGGAACATATTCTCTGCCTCTATCTTGTCCAATCCCTTAATAATCTTATATGTTGCAATTAGATCCCTTCACAATCTCCTCAATTCCAGCGTGTACAAGCCCAGTCTCTCTGACCTCTCTGCGTAAGACAGTCCAGACACCCCAGGAATTAACCTCGTGAATCTACGCTGCACTTCCTTTACAGCCAGGATGACCTTCCTTAATCCTGGAGACCAAAACTGTACACTATACACCAGGTGTAGTCTCACCAGGTCCCTGTACAAATGCAAGAGGATCTCCTTGCTCTTGCACTCAATTCCCTTTATAATAAATGCCAACATTCCTTTAGCCATCTTCACTGCCTGCTGCACTTGCTCATTCACCTTCAGTGACTGATGAACAAGGACTCCTAGATCTCTTTGCATTTCACACATACCGAACTTTACACTGTTCAGATAATAACCAGCCTTCCTGTTCTTACTCCGCAAGTGGATAAACTCACACGTATTCACATTAAACGTCATCTGTCAAGTATCTGCCCACTCACTCAGCCTACCCAAGTCTGCCTGAATTCTCCTAACATCCTCATCACATATCACACTGCCACGGAGCTTAGTATAATCAGCAAACCTGCTGATGTTATTCTCAATGCCTTCACCTAAATCGTTGACGTAAATCGTAAACAGCTGTGGTCCAATACCGAGCCCTTTGGCACCCCACTAGTCACAACCTGTCATTCCGAGAAACACCCATTCACCGCTACACTTTGCTTTCTATCTGCCAATCAGTTTTCAATGCATGTCAATGTCTTCCCCCCAAAGCCATGTGTTTTGATTTTACCCACCAATCTCCTATGTGGGACCTTATCAAATGCCTTCTGTAAATCGAGGTACACTACATCCACTGGATATCCCTTGTCTAACTTCCTGGTTACATCCTCGAAAAACTCCAATAGATTAGTCAAGCATGATTTACCCTTAGTAAATCCATCCTGGCTCGGCCCAATCCTGTCACTGCTATCTACATATGCCACTATTTCAGCTTTAATATTGGACTCTAGCATCTTCCCCACTACTGATGTTGGGCTGACAGGTCGATGGGTTTCTGTTTTCTCCACCGCTCCTTTCTTAAAAAGTGGGATAACATTAGACATTCTCCAATCCTCAGGAACTGATCCTGAATCTAATGTACATTGGAAAATGATTACCAATCCATCGGCAATTTACAGGGCCACCTCCTTTAGTACCCGAGGATGCAGACCATCTGGACGTGGGGATTAGTCCGTCTTCAGACCCTTCAGTCTAGTCATCACCGTTTCCTTCTTAATGTTAATCTGTTTCATTTCCTCTGTTACCCTATGTCTTTGGCCCATCCATACATCTCGGAGATTGCTTGAGTCTTCCTTAGTGTGGACAGATCTAAAGTACTTATTAATTTGTTCTGCCATCTCTCAGTTTCCCATAACAATTTCACCGAATTCATTCTTCAAGAGCCTAACATTGTGCTTAACTATCTTCTTTCTCTTTGCATACCTAAAAAAGCTTCTGCTATCCTCCTTTATATTCCTGGCTAGCTTGTGTTCGTACCTCGTTTTAATACCCCGTATTACCTTTTTACTTAAGTTCTGTTGTTCCTTAAAAAATTCCCAGTCAGTTGTCCTCCCACTCACCTTAGCGCTGTCATACTTTTTTTTTCTTTTTTTAATGCTATGCAATCTCTGACTTCCTTTGTCAACCACTGTGGCCCCTTTCCCCCGTTTCAATCCTTCCTTCTCCGGGGGATGAACTGATTTTGCACCTTATGCATTATTCCCAAGAATACCTGCCATTGCTGTTCAACTGTCTTTTCTGCTCGGATACCCGTCCAGTTAACTTTGACCAGCTCCTAACTCATGGCTCCATAGTCTCCTTTGTTCAACTGCAACACTGACACATCCGAGCTGCCTTATCCTTCTCATATTGCAGATAAAAACTTATCGTATTTTGATCACTACCTCCTAATGGCTGTTTTACTTCAAGATCGCTTATCAAATCCTGTTCATTACATAACTCCAGAATAGCCTTGTCCCTGGTCGGCTCTCGTACAAGCTGTTCTAAGAATGCATCACTGAGGCACTCTACAAACTCCCTATCCTGGGGTCCAGCACCAACCTGATTCTCCCAGTTCACCTGCATGTTGAAATCCCCCGTAACTACTGCAACATTACCATTGCCTCATGCCAATGTTAACTCCCTATCAACATGCACCCAATATCCATACTACCTGTTTGGTGGCCTATAGATAACACCCATTGGGGTCCTCTTGCCCTTACTGTTCCACAATTCTATCCATACAGACTCCACTTATCCTGATCGTATGTCCCCACTTGCAAAGAACTGAATCTCATTCCTCACCAACAGGTCCACCCCACCCCCTCTGCCCACATTTCTATCCGTACGATCTCACGTATACCCTTGTACATTCATTTCCCAGGTCTGATCTCCCTGCAGCCATGTCTCCGTTATCCCAACAACATCATAGTTACCCATTCGCACCTGAGCTTCAAGCTCATCCGCCTTATTTCTGATACTTCGTGCATTCAGATAGATTGTTTTTTTGCCCATTTCTCCTCTCTCTTTTTGAATCTCTGCCTATTGTGCTTAACCCAGCTCCCCGAAATCCCATCGGGCTAGACGCCCCTAGAATTTTGTTGTCCTTCCTAAATTTACTTATTCTTTCTGCACATTTAACTCCGTGTTCCATCAGACTATCCCTCTGTACATGTGTCCTCCTTAACGCTTGTTTCGCCTCACCTTTCTCTACTACACTCTTAATATTCCAGAACCGCGTAGTCCCCACCTGTCCTTTATTCTTCATCTCGCTATCCTCCTCACATTCTGGATCCCCGCCCGCCCCCTGCAAATTTTGTTTATTTTAACCCCCCCCCCGCCCCCCGAAAGAAGCACTAGCAAACTTCGCTGCCAGAATATTAGTACCGCTCTAGTTCAGGTGTGAACCGTCCCTTCGGAACAGATCCCACCTTCCCGGGAACAAAGCCCAATTATCTAAAAGCCTGAAGCCCTCGCTCCTGCACCATCCTCTCAGCCACATATTAATCTGTATAATCTTTCTGTTCCTTGCCTCCCTCGTATGTGGCCCAGGTAGCGATCCTGAGAATTTTACCCTGGTGGTCCCGCTATTCAGCTTCGCACCTAACTCCCTGACCTCCCTACACAGGACCCCCTCACTCGTCCTACCCACGTCGTTGGTAATATGGTATACAAATGGTATACAACTACAACCGGACCATCCGGTATTTGTGATGGGTGTGATTGACCAGGATGCAAATAGCGATGGATGGTTGTAAAATCTCAGACGGCACAAAGATTGGCGGTGTTGTGGACAGTGCAGAATATCACCAATAGATTCGGTGGGGTATGGATCAGTTGCCAATCTGGGTGGAAAATGGCAAACAGAGTTTAGCTCAGGTAAGCATTTTCCTTTGGCGCGTTAAATGTGAAGGGACAGGAGACAGTTAACGACAGAACCCTAAACTGTCGACAGGGGAAGGAACCTCAGGTTAATCACGCGGTTCAATGGAGAAATAAAGAGTTGACTGGAGACAGGACTTTGACAAAGTCGGTCTTGTGGGAGATCAATTCACAAGATTGTGATGACTGGGATTCACAGTGAGTTGGGAACTGAGTTTCCGTACTGGCTTGTCCACAGATTCCAGAGGCCGGCGGACGTCCGTGACTGGTGGTGTTACCCACGGGACCTCGAATGTCTGTGGCCAAGACCTGTGAGAATCTGGGCATTTAACAAGGCTTTGTGTGTTTCGAACATCCTGCATCGTAGACCAGCCAGTCCAGCAGAGGAACAGGCCCTTCGGCCGGCAATGCTGTCCGGGATGCATTCCCTCTGGTGTCAGACATTTCACATTTGGGAATGATACCGTCTGTAACCCTTATGATCTGATCAACCTCATTTTCTTCCGCTCCAGGGGAAACAACCATGTGCCCAAGCCATCGAAACCAGACAGCAGCCCGTTTATCCTCTCCGGATGACAGCAAAGGCCTTGACATCCTTCCGATAACGGGCTGACCAGAACTGTCTTCAATAAGCCTGATTCATGCTGACTAGAAATTTTTGTAAAGTTGTTTTATAACAGCCGGACTTTTAAACTCAGTGTCCCAACTAATAATGGCAGGAATGGCATTCTGAGCCATCCCTTCATAAACCATGGCATGAACAGTGGCATTGGAGTATAAGCACACTCTGCTAAAAACACATTTAGTGTTTTGGCTTTAGTAGAGAGCTATCTCTGAGCATTTCGACTATCAAGGTGCAACATTTTACGTTTGTCCGGGTTAAACACCATCTGCTATTCCTCCATCCCATATCAGAAACTGATCCATGTCCTACGGAATTCTTTGCAGGTCCTCTAAGCGATCCACAACACCCATCAACCTATCATCTACAAACATACCAAACTACCCACCTGTATTGTCATTCAGATCGATTATATATATAACTATGTAACAGTTACAGCACGGAAATGGGCCATCACGGCCCTTCTAGTCCATGCCGAACTATTACAATCACCTATTCCCAAAGACCGGCACTCAGCCAATATCGCTCCATTCGTTTCCTATCCATTTTTAAGTGACAATAATGAACCTGCTTCCACCACTTCTAAAGGATGTTAGTTCCACACAGCTACCACTCTTTGTGTAAAGAGGTCCCCTCAGGTGTTACCACTACACTTTTGTCCCCTAACTCTTAATTTATGTCCTCTTAGTTGAATCTCCCCTACTCTCAATGGCAAAGGCATATCCACGTCAACTATATCTATCCCCTTCATAATTTTAAATGCTTCTGTCAAGACCCGCCTCACCCTTCTACGCTACGAATCATAGAGACCCAACGGGTTCAACCATTCTCTGTAACTTAGGTGCTGAAACACAGTTAACATTCAAATAAGTCTCCTCCGTACTCTCTCTATATTATTTGCATCTTTCCGAAAACTCGGTGACCAGAACTGTACACAATACTCCAAATTTGGCCGCACCGATGCCTTGTACAATTTTAAAATTACATCCCAACTCCTATACACATTGCTCTGATATATAAAGGCCAGCATGCCAAAAGCTTTCTTCACCACCCTATCCACATGAGATTCCAACTTCAGGGAACAATGCACCATTATTCCCAGATCACTTTGTTCAACCGCATTCCTCAATGCCCTACTCTTTACCATGTATGTCATTTTTTTGATTAGTCCTACCAATAATTAGCACCTCACACTTATCAGCATTAAACGCCATCTGCCATTTTTCAGCCCACTCTTCTGACTGTCCTAAATCTCTCTGCAAACTTCGAAAACCTACATCATTATCCACAACGCCACCTGTCTTAGAATAATCTAAATACTTACTAATCCAATTTACCACCCCATCATCAATTTAGTACCCCAATATCCAGATCAGTAATGTATATGACAAACAACATTGGACCCAGTACAGATCCCTGAGGTACTGCACTAATCACCGCCTCCAACCTGACAAACAGTTATCCACCACTACTCTCTGGCATCTCCCATCCAGCCACAGTTATATCCATTTTACTACTTCAATATTAATAACTAACGATTGAACCTTGCTAATTAACCTTCCACGCGGAACCTTGTCAAAGGCATTCCTAAAGACAACATCGACTGCTTCACACTTGTCAACTTTCTTTGTAACTTCAAAAAATTCAGTAAAGTGTGTCAAACATGACCATCCCCGCACAAATCCATGCTGACTGTTCATAATCAGACCCTGTCTATCCGGATAATCATATATATCATCTCTAAGAATACTTTCCGTTAATTTACCCACCATTACGTCAAACTGACAGGCATATAATTGCTAGGTTTATTCTTAGAACCGTTTTTAAACAATGGATCCACATGAGCAATACGCCAATCCTCGGGTACCATTCCTGTTTCTTATGCCTTTTGAAATATTTCTGTCAGTGCCACTGCTATTTCTGCACTAAATTCCAAGGTCCTTGGGAATATCCTGTCAGGACCCGGAGAAATATACACTTTTATCTTCCTTGAAAGCGCCAGTACTTCCTCTACGTTAATTGTCCTAGTGTCCATACTTGTTTCCCTATCCTTACACAATTCAATATCCTTCTAGTGAATACCGAAGAAAATAATTTGTTCAAAATCTCCCCTTTCTCTTTCGGCTCCACACGTAGCTGTCCAAACCGATTCTCTAAGGGACCAATTTTATCCCTCACTATCCTTTTGCTATTAATATAACTGTAGAAACCCTCGGATTTATTTTCAACTTACTTGCAAAGCAACCTCGTATCTTCCTTTAGCTTTACTAATTTATTTCTTAAGATTCTTCTTACATTCTTTATATCCTTCGAGCATCTCATTTACTCTATGCTGCCTACATACATTGTGGATATCTCTCTTTTTCCTAACCAAGTTTCCAATATCCCTTGAAAGCCATGGCTCTCTCAAACTGTTAACATTTCCTTTCAACCTAACAGGACCATAAAGATTCTGTACCCTAGAAATTTAACCATTAAATGACCGACATTTCTCTATTACATCCTTCCCATAAAACAGATTGTCCCAATCCACTCCTTATAAACCCTTTCGCACCGCCACAAAGTTAGCCTTTCTCCAGTCAAAAATCTCAACCCTTGGTCCAGCCCTGTCTTTCTACATCAGTATATTTAAACTAATGACATTGTGATCACTCGACCCGCAGTGCTCCCCAATAAATGCCTCCGTCACCTGAATATAGGGAACTATATGAAAAGGGAACTTGATGACTGTGAGGTCAATATGATATTAAGGGAGAGGAGGTGTTGGAGTATTTAAAATGCATTAGGACGGATAAGTCCCCGGGACCTGACGGAATATTCCCCAGGGTGCTCCACGAGGCGAGGGAAGAGACTGCTGAGACTCTGGCTAGGATCTTTATGTCGTCGTTGTCCACGGGAATGGTACCGGAGGAATGGAGGAAGGCGAATGTTGTCCCCTTGTTCGATAAAAATAGTAGGGATAGTCCAGGTAATTACAGACCAGAGTGCCTTCCGTCTATGATGGGAACGCTTTTCGAAAAGATTCTTAGAGTTAAGATCTATGGGTATTTAGAGAACCATGGTCTGATCAGGGACAGTCAACATGGATTTGTGAAGGGCAGATCGTCCCTAACAAGCGTGATAGAGTTCTTTGAGGAGGTGTCCAGGCATATAGAGGAGAGTAGTGCAGTGGACGTGATCTACTTGGATTTTAGTAAGGCATTTGACAAGGTTCCACACGGTAGGCTTATTCAGAAAGTCTGAAGGCATGGGATCCAGGGAAGTTTTGCAAGGTGGATTCAGAATTGTCTTGACTGCACAAGGCAGAGGGTCGTGGTGGAGGGTGTACGTTCGGATTTGAAGGTTGTGACTAGTGGTGTTCCAAAAGGATCTGTTCTGGGACCTTAATTTTTTGCGATTTTTATTAACGAACTGGATGTGGGGTTAGAAGGGTGGGTTGGTATGACTGCAGACGACACAAAGATTGGTGATGTTGTAGATAGTGTAGAGGATTGTCGAAAATTGCAGACGGATATTGATAGGATGCAGAAGTGGGTGAGATGTGGCAGATTGAGTTCAACCTGAAGTGTGAGGTTGTACACTTTGGAAGGACAAACTATAAGGCAGAGTACAAAGTAAATGGCAGGATACTTAGTAGTATGGAGGAGCAGAGGGATCTGAGGGTACATGTCCACAGATCCCTGGAATTTGCCTCACAGGTAGATAGGTTAGTTAAGAAAGCTCATGGTGTGTTAGCTTTCATAAGTCGAGGGATAGAGTTTAAGAAACGCGATGTAATTATGCAGCTCTATAAAAGTCTAGTTAGGCCACACTTGGAGTACTGTGTCCAATTCTGTTCGCCTCTGTATAGGAAGGATGTGGAAGCATTGGAAAAGGTACAGAGGAGATTTACCAGGATGCTGCCTGGTTATAATAATATGGATTATTATCAGAGCTTAAGTGAGCTAGATCTTTCCTCTTTGGAGAGGAGGATGCGAGGAGACATGATAGAGGTATACAAGATATTAAGAGGAATAGAAAGAGTGGACAGCCAGATCCTCTTCCCCAGGACACCACTGCTAAGTACAAGAGGACATGGCTTTAAGGTAAGGGCAGGGAAGTTCAAGCGAAATATTAGAGGAAATTTTTTCACTGAGAGACTGGTTGGTGCGTGCAATGCACAGCCCGAGTCAGTGGTGGATGCAGATGCACTAGTGAAGTTTAAAAGGCTACTAGATTGGTATATGGAAGAACTGATTGGGGGGTGGTTATATGGAAGGCAGGTTTTGAGGGTTGGCACAACATCTTGAGTGAAGGGCCGTGTAATGTGCTGTATAATTCTCTGTTCTCTGTTCGATGTTCTAGAAGTATTCATTGAGGACCTCGCTCACTTCCATAGCCTCCAAGCACATCTTCCCACTTTTATCTCTAATCGGTCCTACATTCACTCCTGTCATCCTTTTTTTTCTTTTAATTATCGAAGAATGCCTTCGGTTTGTCCTCTGCCCTACTCGCTAAGGCATTCTCATGACCCCCTTCTTGCTCTTCTCAGCCCCCTCTTAAGCTCCTTTCTTGCTACCCTGTATTCCTCAATAGACCCATCTGATCAACCTGACTAAATTTTCCACTTTACCTGCCACCCAATGTTCCTTCACCCTACCATTCTGTGCCTTCCTCACCGGGACAAATTTATCCCGAACATCCTGTAAGGGATCCTTAAACATCGACCACATGTCCATAGCACATTTCCCTGCAAAAAACATCATCCCAATTCACAGTCGCAAGATCTAGCCGTATAGCCCCATAATTTGCCCTACCCCAATTAAAAACGCTCCTGTCCGCTCTGATTCTATTCTTTCCATAATAATGCTAATACTCAGGGAGCGGAGATCATTGTCCCCCAGATGCTCACCCTCTGACAGAACTGTGACCTGAGCCTGAGCCGGTTCGGTTCGTTACTTAACACTACGTCTAGTATGGCATTCCTCCTAGTCGGCCTGCCAACTGACAACATACCGTTACAGTATCTCTCTTTCTCCCTCTCTCTCTCTCTCTCTCTCTCTCTCTCTCTCTCTCTCTCTCTCTCTCTCTCTCTCTCTCTCTCTCTCTCTCTCTCTCTCTCTCTCGCTCTCGCTCTCTCACTCTTCTCTCTCTCTAAAATCTACAGCAAATTTGCACCTGAAGAAGTCGAAGACAATAGCTTGCCGTTTCAGACAGTGCAGTACTTATCAAAGTAAACGAACATTGTTCCGTTGAAGTTTACAGGAAACCAACAGTGTTTCAGAGAGGCCTTGAAAACCTGCGGCTACACTGAGCGGGTCTTCATCAAGACAGCAAATCAATAGCAGGAACGTCAGCACAAAAGACTGAGTTCAGGATCTCTCACAAACAACCTGCATCACCCTGTGAATACCCCTTTGTCCTCTCTGCAACCATAAGGTTCTCTCTATTAGTCCACCATTAATGTTCTGTCCCGCTCTAAATTCGCTTTTCCAGCTCCCTTCCTCGCTCTCTCTATCCCTTCACTCCCTATGCCTTTCTATCTCACAGTCCTATTCACTCAACCTTCTCTTTCTATCCACCCAACTCCCAAATTCACACTCTGCCCCGCTCACACTTTCAGCAGGCGGAAATTTGCCCGGGGAAGGAAGCGGGGGAGTGAGAGCGAGAGAGAGAGAGAGAGAGAGAGAGAGAGAGAGAGAGAGAGAGAGGGTGGGGGGGGGAGGGGGAGAGAGAAATACTGTCACAGTATGTTGACAGTTGACAGGCCGACCGACTAGGAGAGGAGAGGAGACTGAGAGGAGTTGTTCATTTCACTCGGAGGGAGGGGACTCGTTTGCTTCGGTGGGTGTTGTTGTTTGTCCCTGGGGCCGTGGTTTTCCGCGCACAGAGGGTCTGAAGCCCCGGTGATGAGCAGAGAAATGGGAGGGTCAGACGGTCAAACCAGGAACCAACCGCGGGTGAGGGTGGAGAGGACTTTAGAGACTCTGCATGAGTGTCACATATCTAGCTGTGGTTCACTCCTTCTTCACTCCTGTCATCCCTCACTAGTCTCCTTCTTCCACTTCTTTCACCCTTGCCTCTTCGCTTCTTATCACCCTCTATCGTCCAAAACTGTGTCAATCGTCCCTTCACTGCATCCCTCTCGCTCTCTGCAGCGCGCTCTCTTCCCTGTAATACGCTGCGCACGCTAGCTGTACATCCCTCCGTCTTTCTCTTTCTCCCTTTCATTCCCCCGTCAGGTTTCCCTCTGCTTTCTCCCTCCTTCCCCTAAATTATCTCAGAATACCCAGCTCTTTCCGCACTCCCTACCCATTCATTCCCCCTCTCGCCCACTTTCACTCCCACACTCTGCCACAGTCCCCAAATTCTCTCTCTCCGACACAAGCTCACTCATTCTCCTCTCCCCCTCTTTCACCTCACACTCTCTACTGCTCCCCCCAACACCCCATCTGCCCTAGCACAACTTCAATCTCTCTCCTCCCCCGCACTTCCTTCCCCTGCTCTTGGCCTCTCTGATTATCGACGCTTGATCTGGTGTTCGTTAGTGTCGGTTAAACTAACCTGTGAACACGGGGTTTCTTGGTCACCGGCCATTTCCCCTTTCTGAGCTCAGAGACGCAGAGAATCCTCGATAGGATGGAGGACAGCGAGTCTCACATGAATGTGAAGTTCACAAAAACGGATTCATTTTCTCGTTCCCGAGGTGAGTGCGGCAGAGAGACGGAGGAAGGAAGTCTCAGTCTGTGTATGACCCCAGGACTGTTTGTTGAGACAGTTGGAAGGTAGATTTACTTTGTGTCTGATTGCGGGAGAGTGTGATGGGACGGTGCGGAGGGAGATTCACTTTGGGTCTGACCCCGGAAGTTTGTGATGAGAATGAGTGGAGGGAACTTCACTCTGTTTCTGAACCGGGAGTGTGTGATGGGACGGTGTGGAGGGAGATTCACTCTGTTTCTGAACCCGGGAGTGTGTGATGGGACGGTGTGGAGAGAGATTCACTCTTTGTCTGACCCCAGGAGTGTGTGATGGGACGGTGTGGAGAGACATTCACGCTGTGTCTGAGCACGGGAGTGTGAGAAGGGACGGTGTGGATGGAGATTCTCTCTGTGTCTGTCCTCGGGAGTGTGTGATGGGTCTGTGTGGAGGGAGATTCACTCTTGTGTCTGATTCCGGGATTGTGTGATGGGACGGTGTGGAGGGAGATTCACTGTGTCAGACCCCGGAATTGTGTGATGGGACGCTGTGGAGGGAGCTTCAGTCTGTGTCTGACCCCGGGAGTGTCTCATGGGACTGTGTGGAGAGAGATTCACTCTGTTGTCTGAACCCGGGAGTGTGTGATGGAACGGTGTGGAAGGAGATTAACTCTGTGTCTGACTCCGGGTGCGTGTGATGGGACGGTGTGGAGGGAGATTCTCTTTGTGTCTGTGTGTCCTTGTAAACCTTCTCTGCACTCTTTGAATATTATTGATACCCTTCCTGTAATTCGGTAAGCAAAACTGCACGCAATTCCCCAAATTGGGCCTCACAGATACCTTATGGAAGCTCACCATAAAATTGTAACTCTTCCACTCAATACTTTGATTTATAAAGGCCAATGTACCAAAATCTCTCTTTACTACACTTTCTCTCATTTGACGCCACTTTTTGGGAATTTTGTGTCTGTATTCCGAGATCCCCCTCTTCTACTGCCCTCCTCCCTGTCCGACCCTATACCATGTATGTTCTACCTTTCTTACAAAGTGCAATACCTTACACTTGTCCGTAGTAAACTCAAGAGACAACCTGCAGATACTGGAAATAAAAGGAAAACACACAAAATGCTGGTGGAAAGCAGCAGGCCAGACAACATCTATAAGGAGAAGCACTGAGTGAACTTTCTTAGGGACGGACGGCCTGAACCGTCGACAGACTGTATGTGTTGCGTGAACTCCATCTGCCATTTTTTTCAGCTGGTTCAGATCCCTCTGCAAGTATTGAAAACCTCCGTCACTGTCCACTGCAACTTCAATCCTGGTATAATCAGCAAATTTGCAGTTGCAATCATCATATTGTCATGCAGATCATTGATACAGATGACAAATAACAATCGACCCAGTACCGATACCTGTGGCACACCACTAGTCACAGGTCTCTACGCAGAGAAGGAAACCTCCACTACCACTCTCTGACTTCTCCCACTGAGACAATGTCTATTCCAATTTACTACCTCACCATGTATACCTAGCGACTGAATCTACCTAGCTAAACTCCTATGTGGGACCTTGTCCAAGGCCTCAGTGAAGTAAATGTAGCCAACATCCACACCCTTCCCTTCATCAGCCTACCTGGCTGCCTCCTCAAAAAGGAATCTGGTACATTTGGTAATCATGGCATACAACTCGGAAAGTCATGCTGACTCTCCCTGATATGTCCCCGTTGATCCAAATATTTGTAGATCCTATCCCTTCGGAATCCTTTCAATAGCTTAACTGCTGCCGACTTCACCTTTACCGTCCTATAATTTCCCGGATGACTGTTAAACCTTTTTAAAGCAAAAGAACAGCATGTGGTAACCTACAGTCCTCCAAACCCTGATGTGTGTGTTTGGACGGAGAGGAGGGAGATTGCCTCTGACGCCCAGTGTGTGTGACGGGACGGTGTGGAGGGATATTTACTCTTGTCAGACCCCTGTTCTGTGCGAGGAATTTGTGTGGAGACTGCTTAACCCTGAGTCTGACCCGGTGTGTGTGTGATGGGACGGTAAGGAGGGAGATTCACTCTGTATCTGACCCCGGGAGTATGTAATGGGACGGTGTGGAGGGAGATTCACTCTGTGTCTGAGCCCGGGAGTGTGTGATGGGATGGTGTGGAGGTAGATTCATTGTGTGTCTGAACCCGGTAGTTTTTGATGTGACCGTGTGGTGGAAGATTCACTCTGTGTCTGACCGCGGGTGTGTGATGGGACGGTGTGGAGGGAGATTCACTCGGTGTCTGACCCTGGGAGTGTCTGATGGAACGGTGTGGAGGGAGATTCACTCTGTGTCTGACCCCGGGAGTGTGTGATGGGACGGTATGGAGGGAGATTAACTCTGTGTCTGACCCCGGGAGTGTGTGATGGGACGGTGTGGCGGGTGTTTCACTCTGTGTCTGACCTCGAGAGTGTGTGATGGGACGGTGTGGATGGAGATTCACTCTGTGTCTGACCGCGGGAGTGTGTGATGGGACGGTGTGGACGGAGATTCACTATGTTTCTGACCCTGGGAGTGTCTGATGGAACGGTGTGGAGGGAGATTCACTCTGTGTCTGACCCCGGGAGTGTGTGATGGGACGGTATGGAGGGAGATTAACTCTGTGTCTGACCCCGGGAGTGTGTGATGGGACGGTGTGGCGGGTGTTTCACTCTGTGTCTGACCTCGAGAGTGTGTGATGGGACGGTGTGGAGAGAGATTTACTCTGTGTCTGACCCCGGGAGTGTGTGATCTGACGGTGTGGTGGAAGATTCACTCTGTGTCTGACCGCCGGAGTGTGTGATGGGACGGCGTGGAGGGAGATTCACTAAGTTTCTGACCCTGGGAGTGTTTGATGGGACGGTGTGGAGGAGATTCACTCTGTTTTTGATATTGCACATTATGTCCCCAGCTGAAGCTTATGCTTTCTACGTGGAGCTTAACGTCAAAACTCCATGTGAGCCCCAGGTCCGGCTAAATGTGAGTGAGTTTCACTTTTATCGCTTTCACTCTGTTCAATTGATTTGTCCAGTCCTGTCGAGAGATCTCAGCGCAATCGCACAGTTGATCCCCGTGATTCGCTGTTTGAGAATTAGACGGAGGAAACGCGTGAGGAGGTGATGAATGGGAAACTCGGTGATTCGTGATTCTATGTTTGACAATTAGACGGAGGAAACGCGTGAGGAGGTGATAAATAAGGAACTCGGTGATTCGTGATTCTATGTTTGTCAATTAGACGGACGAAACGCGTGAGGAGGTGATGAATGGGAAACGGTGTGGAAGTTGCGTTGGGGATGAGTGTGTACCGCTGTGAGAATGGGACGCCGTTGGTGGGGCGACGTACAGGGTGGTATGAGGAGGGTGTGCTATCGGAAGGGTCGGTTATGATGGGGCGCCCTCGCAGAGGCGGTATACATTGAGCCTCGTGGGATGGCATGAGGACCAAGTGCTGAGGGTTGGGTCGGTGAGGAGAGATAACATGGGACGGTCCGTGTGGGGAAAGGAGCAATGAGGAGCAAGTTCTGCGTGAGGAGGGTGGTGCTGGGAAGTAACGTGTGAGAGACGTTTTGGGGTGGTGTGGATGGAGGACGGAGAGGCGGCGAGGAGGGAGCGGCCGATCAAACTTTATCCACTCTCTCCCTTTTCTCTCTTTTTTCCCACTTCCCATTCTCACTTCGCTCTCATCCCTCCCAAAGTCAGCTCTCTCCCACTCTCCGCTCCTCCCTAACCCTGTTTTCCCTACTGTGTCCCATTGCCCCCTTCACCGCACTCTCTCATTGTTCCCTCTCCTCTGTCCCGAATTCACTTCTGGTCTCTGCCAGAGCACAGGTAGCAAGAATATTGATGTCCTCAAGAACATCCTCTCTAGCCCCAAGGCGAATTGTTTGTCGGTAACATCGAAACTAAACTCTGAATTCTGCCAACTGTGGCCCAGCGGGAAAAGTGAGGTAAAATGCTCGATTCCTCCTCATTACACGAGAGAGAGCGTGAGAGAGTGTGTGAGAGAGAGAGAGAGAGAGAGAGAGAGAGAGAGAGAGGAGAGAGAGAGAGAGAGAGAGAGAGAGAGAGAGAGAGAGAGAGAGAGAGAGAGAGGTTTAATTAGTTTCTGTTCTGGCGTTTGTGTGTCGGGACGGTTTGGTGGGCGCCACACGCAGTGTCTGACCCCGCAAGTTTGTTCCCACTGCGCGTAACCCTGGAACTGCGTACATACCTGACGTTTGGGACAGGACTTGCGGTGGAGCTTAAGGATTAGAATTTAACACTATTTGTGGAGCTTCACACTGTGTCCCACAGAGGCAGTGAGTAATGTGCTGTTGTGGAGGGAGTTTAACCCTGTGTGTGAAACCCATCCCCGTCCCAGGAGTGTGATGGAACGGTGTGGAGGGAGATGAAACTCTGTGTCTGACCCTGGGAGTGTGTGATGGGACCATATGGAGGCAGGTTCACTCTGAGTCTGAACCTGGGAGTGTGTGATGGGACGGCGTGGAGGGAAATTCACTCTGTGTCTTACCCCGGGAATGTGTAATGGGACGACGTGGAGGGAAATTCACTCTGTGTCTTACCCCGGGAATGTGTAATGGGACGGTCTGGAGGGAGATTCAGTCTGTGTCTACCCCGGGGTAATGTTTTGGGACCGTGAGGAGGGAGGTTCACAGTGACGTTGACTTGCGGCAGATATAATGGATGGCACTGAGGGAGATTCTCTGTTACTTGTTCCTAATTTCCAGAACACGCGTATCCCCAGGAGTCTATCGGGAATGATGACCGGTGCTATTTGGTATCCACTTTTAAAAGATCTTCCGACAGAGCGAAGCAGCAATGTTCTACATCTGATTCAATACCTCTTGATATGAATTCTAAAGAAAAAGAGGGATGCGTCAGATCGACAGAAGAAATATGCACACCAGTGACTCCGTCCACTCCAGTACATCCCATACTCCCGGGGTCAGACACGGTTTGAGGATCACTCTACGTCGTTCCATCACATACTCCTGAGGTTAGACACAGAGAGAAGAAACAGACGTTGGTACTGCATTGTCCCGGTGGTCAGGGCCCAATGGAGAGTCAATGATATTGTATCCGCTGTGGACTTTTTGTGAATTCTGTAAACTGCATTTTGGCCATGTCTTTACTGGAGAAGGGGTGACTCTGGATAGGACCAGCCTTTCAAAGCGTTTAATCACATTATCTGTGAGTGCACCTGGGCGATTGTAGCTGAGGCCGATCTCCCTACTCTTGTGTACAGTTCTGGTCACAGAATTATAGGAAAGATGTCAACAAAATAGAGAGAGTACAGAGGAGATTTACTAGAATGTACCTGGGTTTCAGCACCTAAATTACAGGGAAAGGTTGGACAAGTTAGGTCTTTAATCTTTCGATCATAGAAGGGTGAAAGAGGGCTTGACAAGGCTATTTAAAATACGGGATAGATAGAGTTGACGTGCATAGGCTTTTTTTCCATTGAGAGTAGGGGAGATTCAAACAAGATGGTATGAGTTGAGACTGAGATGGCAAAAGTTTAAGAGTAACATGAGGGCGAATTTCTTTATTCAGCGAGTGGGTGCTGTGTGGAATGAGCTTCCAGTAGAAGTGGTAGAGGCAGGTTCGGTTTTGCCATTTAAATTAAAATTTGATCAGTACATGGACAGGAAATGAATGGAGTGTTATGGGCTGTGTGCGGGTAGATGGGATTAGGTGAGAGTAAGCGTTTGGCATGGACGGGACGGGACGAGATGTCTTGTTTCTGTGCTATAATTGTTATTTTGTTATATGGTTATACTCTTCTTGGACACTGGTGTAATTGTCGCCCTTTAGAAACAGGTGGAAAATTCCTTCTGCAGCATTGACAGATTGAACATGTCCACTACAGTTCTCCCCACCTCCGTCAGCTTATCCCTCATTGACCCGGCCCCGTCTCAGTCAGCCCCCACATGACCTACACCCCTCCTCTTCTCCGTCATGCCCTCCGTTCCCATTGCTCGTTTCCCGTGAGCAGTCTATTCCGCGGGACCGCAAGTCTTCGACCCCGCCCCCCGGACTCCCCATCCCCCGCGCTCTGTGTTCACACGAAAAAGTCGGGAGAATGGGGGAGGGCTGGCCTCTGGTGTTACATCTTCTCCTTTCCACTGGATTTCGAACTCTCAGTTCTCAGCCTCTCTACATCTCTGTGCAGGCAGCCGACCGTTTGGTTGCTCACCACATCCTCTGTCATTGAAACTCAGCAGCCGTCTCTGTGCTCCCCAACCCTCTTCTTATGTCTACACTACATCCGGTCACACACGCATACTATCTCTGGGACAGACACACAATTAGAGATAACAGGAAGGCTGAAGTGCTGAGGACTTCAGAGAGTGGAGAATATGCAGAGAGGACGCTTCGCTCAGTTTCTGAATCTGTCAGGATGTTATGGAACAGTGAGGTAGCTTCAGTCTCTCTGACTCCGGAAGTGTGCGACGGGACGGTGTGGAGGGAGCTTCACTCTGTGTCTGACGCAGGGGATGTGTGATGGGACGGTGTGGAGTCAGTTTCACACTCTATCTGTCCCCGGTCCTGATCTGTCGTTTTCTCTCTTCCTGTGTCTCTCCCTCCCTCCCTCTCTCTCTACGCCCACACGCACGCTCTCTCTCTCTACCCCCAAACACACTCTCCCGACCCACACTAACTCTCTCAATCTTTAGTTCTACCGCCTCTATTTCACATAAGCTCTCTATCCCCACTTAGACTCTGTCGAAAATCAAACTCTTTCACTCTATCCGGACTCTCCTGATCTCGCACCACTGTCTCTATCTCTCTCTCTCCGCCTTGCTCATTCTACCCCGATTACTTCGGTCTCGCAGTCTTTGTCTCTTAACTAGATTTGGAATTGTCTGATGGAGTTCAACCAAGATAAGTGTGAGGTGGTTCATTTTGGTAGTTCAAATATTATGGCAAATATAGTGTTAATAGAATGTGACTGTGAAGGATCAGATGGACGACGCTCTAAGCAGCAACGCAAGTTAACCCTCTAGTAAGAAACCACACGGCCATCAAACCGTTGGATTGAGCTTAGGAGCGGAGAAGTAATGATGCATCTATATACAGTCCCGGCCAAATCCAACTTAGAGTACTGTGCTCAGTTCCTGACTCCAAGTCTCCCAGCCTATCTGTTACTCACTGTAACCCACCCTCTCTATCTATCTCCCGTTCTCTCTCTATCTACCGCTCCCCACTGTCCTTATCCCACTCAACCCTCTCTTCCTAAACACCAAACACGCTCTCTCTCGCCCTTTACACACATTTTCTCTCTAGCACCTATATATTTCTGCCTCCATCTCTCTATCCCACCCTCATTCTCTCTAAAGCCACAGTAACTCTCACTATCCTTACTCTTTCCCCCTCTACTTGACTTACATTAAACCTTATTGAATTTGACGGGGAAAAAGCAGTGGATGTTCCACACAAGATTACATACGGAAGGTTAGTTAGGAAGGTTCATTCGTTAGATATTAATATTGAAGTAGTAAAATGGATTCAACAGTGGCTGGATGGGAGATGCCAGAGAGTAGTGGTGGATAACAGTTTGTCAGGCGGTGACTAGTGGTGTGCCTCAGGGATCTGTACTGGGCCCAATGTTGTTGGTCATATACATTAATGATCTGGATGATGGGGTGGTCAATTGGATTAGTAAGTATGCAGATGATACGAAGATAGGTGGCATTGCGGATAATGAAGTAGGTTTTCAAAGCTTGCAGAGAGTTTAGGCCACTGGGAAGAGTGGACTGAAAGATGGCCGTTGGAGATTAATGCTGATAAGTGTGAGCTGGTACATTTTGGTTGGGACAATCCAGATAAGACATACTTGGTAAATGGTAGGGCATTGAAGAATGCAGTAGAACAGAATGATCTAGGAATAATGGTGCATAGTCCCCTGAAGCTGGAATAACATGTGGATAGGGTGGTGAAGAAGATTTTGGTATGCTGGCCTTTATAAATCAGAGCATTGTGTATAGGAGTTGGGATGTACAGTTTAAAAATGCACAAGGCGTTAGTAAGGCCGAATTTGGAATAC
>NW_026779373.1:0-53752 GCF_030144855.1 Hypanus sabinus | reverse complement strand
GGCCACTCTCTCATTCTCTGTTTCACTGTCCTCTCTCTCCCTCACAACCACACAGTCTTTCTCCCGGTCTACTCCCACTCTCTATTCCCACACCCGCTCTCTCACGCTACCCTCTCTCCCTACCCTCCCAATGCGTCTCTCATCGAGCTCTCTGTCTCCTATCGTCTCTCTCTCTCTGACTCTCTGCTCCTTTTACTTTATCCCCCTCTTTCTCTGCCCCACTCTCTTTTCTCACCCTGTCCACTCTTTCTGTACGCTTCTTTCACTCTCTCTCCCTCACTACAAGCACACATTCACAACCCCTACTTTCTCCGTCTCCTCTATTGCCCAGTCATTACCCCTACTCTCGTTAAAACTACCACTATCTATCCCAGTTCTTTGTACACCCTCTCTTTTCCTCGCCCACTGCCCTCCTCTCTAAGCCCCACACACTCTCTCTATCTCCAATTCTCTGTCTAAGCTCTCACCTCTGTTCCTCTCTCTCTACGCCACTGTCTCCCCAGTTACCACCCCTTCCTCTCATAACCTTTATCGCTACCAATTCCCTCTCTCCCCTCAATATCTCTCTCTAAACAAATCCCTCTCTCTCCTACTCCCCACACACGCGCACAATCTCTCTCTCTCTCTCTCTCTCTCTCTCTCTCTCTCTCTCTCTCTCTCTCTCTCTCTCTCTCTTCTCTCTCTCTCTCTCTCTCTCTCTCTCTCTCTCTCTCTCTCTCTCTCTCTCGCTCTCTCTCTCTCTCTCTCTCTCTCTCGCTCTCGCGTCCTCTCGTCCCCCGGCAGATTTCTGCCAGGAAAAGTTCAGTGTGTGGTGTGGCGAGTGGGAAGTTGTGTGATAAGAGTGTGGATATAGAAAGATATGTCCTTCGTCTAGCGGACAGTGAGATAGGAAGGCTCAGGGAGCCAAGGGATAGAGAGGGGAAGGGGGCTGGAGAGTGAAATTAGAGCGGGACAGAGGCATTCATGGGGGACAAGGAGAAATATCGTTAGGGTTGCAGAGAGACAAAGTGGTATTCAAAGGGTGATGCAGGATGTTTGAGAGAGATCCTGATCGCCGTCTTCTGAGCTGACTTTCCTGCTATTGCTTTGCTGTCTTGACGAAGACCCGCTCAGTGTAGCCGCAGGTTTACAAGGCCTCTCTGTAAAACTGACAACCCCCAGCTCAGGTTGCCATGTGTGACGTGAGTCAAACCTGAGATACTGATCAGCGTGCGTTGGTTTCCTGTGAACTTCAACGGAACAAAATCCGTTTTCTTTGATAACTACTGCACTGTCTAAAATGGCAAGCTATTGTTTTCGATTTCTTCATGCATAAGGTTGTTGTAGATTTGAGAGAGAGACAAGAGAGAGACTGAGAAGAGTTGTTCATTTCACCCGGAGGGAGGGGGCTCGCTTGCTTCGGTGGGTGTTGGGTGTATGCCCCCGAGGCTGTTTACCGCGCACAGAGGGTCTGAATCCCCGGTGATGAGCAGAGCAGTGGGAGGGTCCGAAGATCAAACCAGGAACCAACCGCGGGTGGGGATTGGGGAGGACTATAGAGGCTCTGCATGAGTGTCACATATCTATCTGTGGTTCAATCCTTTTTCACTCTTGTCATCCCTCTCTAATCCCCTTCTCACCCTCCCCTCTTCTCTTCTTATCACCCTCCATCGTCCACAACACTGTCAACCGTCCCTTCACTGCATCCCTGCTCCCTTTCTGCAGCGCTCTCTCTTCCCTGTTATACGCTGCGCCCGCTAGCTGTTCATCCCTTCGTCTTTCTCTGTCTCCCTTTCATTCCCTCTTTCCCTCTGCTTTCTCCCTCCTTCCCCTAAGTTTTCTCAGAATACCCGGCTCTTTCCGCACTCCCTACCCATTCATTCCCCCTCTGGCCCCCTTTCACTCCCCCACTCGGAGCCAGTCTCCGAATTATCTCTCTCCGACCTCCCCCGCTCTCTCATTCTCCTCTCCGCCTCTTTCACCCCACATTCGCTGCTGCTGCTCTCAGCTCACAATCTGCTCTGGCAGAACTTTAATCTCTCTCCTCCCCCGCAGTTCCTTCCTCTGCTCTCGGCCTCTCTCTTTATCGGCCATTGATCTGGTGTTTGTTCGAGTCGATTAAACTACCTTGTGAACTCGAGCTTCAATTGTCAACGGCCATTTCCCCTTTCTGAGCTCAGAGACGCAGAGAATCCTCGACAGGATGGACGGCAGCAAGACTTACGTGAATGTGAAGTTCACAAAAACGGACTCACTGTCTTGTTCCCGAGGTGAGTGGGGCAGAGAGATGGAGGAAGGGAGTTTCACTCTGTGTCTGTCCACGAAATTGTGTGATGGGACAGTGTGGATGGAGATTCACTCTGTGTCTGACCCCGGGAGTGTGTGACTGGACACTGTGGAGGCGGATTTACTCTGCGACTGTCTCCATGAGTGTGTGATGGGACGGTGTGGAGGGCACAGAGAGCTGTGTCTGACCCCTGCAGTGTGTGATGGGACGGTGTAGAGGGAGATACACGCTGAATATGCCCTCGCGAATCCTTAATGGGATGTTGTGTAGGGAGCTTCGGCAGTATGCATTGGAAGGCGTGGACGAATACAATGTGTGTCTATGCTCGGGAGCTTGCGATGGAGCCGTGGCAAGGAGCCTTACAATGATCGGGAGTGTGTGATGAGATGGTGTTGAGGAAGAATGCCTCTGAACCCGGGCGTGTGTGATGAGGTGGTGTGGAGGGAGATTTACTCGCATCAGACTCCGGGATTATGTGATAGGACGCAGTGGGAGGGGGGATAGTCACTCTGGGACTGACTCCGCGGATCTGTGACGTTACTGGAGGTCGGAAGCATGATCCGCTGCTGGGTCAGGCCAGAACTAAAGGCTACAGTTTAAGAATAAGGGTTAGGCCATTTAGAACAGAGATGCAGAAAAACTTTTTCACCCAGAGATAGTTGATATCTGGAATGCTCTGCCCCAGAACGCAATGGTGGCCGTCTCTGGATGCATTCAAGAGAGAGTTAGATAGAGCTCTTATAGATAGAGGGTTCAAGGGAAATGGGGAGAAGGCAGGAACTGGTACAGATTGGGTAAAATCATCCGGGATCTCAGTGAATGGCTGGCTGGCTAGAAGGGCGGAATAGCCTACTCCTTTCACCTACTGTCTATTGTCTATTGACGGTGTGGAGGACGATACACTCTGTGTCTGACCCCGGGATTGTGTGCGATGGGACGGTGTGGAAGGAGATACACTCTGTGTCTGACCCCGGGAGTGTGTGATGGGACGGTGTGGAAGGAGATTCACTCTGTGTCTGACCCCGGGAGTGTGTGATGGGACGGTGTGGAAGGAGATTCACTCTGTGTCTGACCCCGGGAGTGTGTGATGGGACGGTGTGGAAGGAGATTCACTCTGTGTCCGACCCCGGATGTGTGTGTTCGGACGGAATGGGTGGAGATTCAGTATCTGTTTGACCCCGAGTTTTTGTGATGGGACGATTTGTAAGGAAATTCACTCTGTGTGTGACCACTGTAGTGTGAGACGGGACTGTGTGGTGGGAAAATCACTCTGTGTCTGACCCCGGAGTGTGTGATGGGACTGAGTGGAGGGAGATTCTCTCTGTGGGTGACCCTGGGAGTGTGTGATGGGACGGAGTGTAGGGGGATTGGCTCTGTCAGAACGCAAGGATGTGTGACGGGACGGTGAGGAGGGAGCTCCATTCTGTTTCTGACTCTCACTGTTCTGTCCCCAGCTGAACCTGATGTTTCGTACGTGGAACTTAATGTCAAGACTCTCTGTGAGCCCCGGGTCCGGATAGATAGGGGTGAGTTTCATGTTTGTCGGTTTGACTCAGCTCATTTGGTGTGTCCAATCCTATCGAGCTGACCCTCGTGATTCCTGTTTGATAATCAGACGGACGGAACGCATTAGGTGGCGATGAATGAGAAGTCCATGGGAAGGTCTGCGAGGAATTCCCATTGGGAGTGAGAGGGGGGCCTCAGTGGGAATGCCGGTGAGAATGGTGCCCCGTGGGTTGGGCGGCATATTGGGAGTTCCCTGGGATGGGATCAGTACGGGGGGCTGTGGGAACGGACGGTAAGAAAATATAGCATGGGATGATCCGTGTGGAGGAAAGGCCAATGAGGAGCGAATTCTGTGGGGCGCTGGTGGTGTTGGGGGGAAATGTGATTGCAACGTTTTTGGGTGTTGAGAAGGGAGTACAGTTGTAAAGACGGTGAACAGGGGGCTCTGTGTAAAACTTTATTTTCTCTCTCCCTTTTCTAACCCACCTCTTTTCCCTCTTTCTCCTCTCTGCCCGCCCTCACCTCAGCGCACCTTATCCTCTCTCCTACTCTCCCCTGCTCCCTAGATCCGTTTTCCTCACTGTATCACACTGCCCCCTTCTTTTCTCCCTCTCTCATTGCCCACTCTCCCCACCGTCTCTCCTCTATCACAGTCAATGTCTCTACCACTTTGTCTCCCTTTCGCGCCAATTCCCTCACTCTCCTCTCCATCACCCTCTCTCTCGCTGTCTCACACCCTCACTTGCTCCTCTCTCTCTTCCCTCACCTCTCGCTCTCCAACTCCCTTCCCCATTCTCTACCGCTCTCACTCTCTTCCTAATCTGTCTGTCCGACTCTCTCTCCCAGACGGTCTGAACTCCACATACTCAGAGCTGAACTTTCGGAAAGAGGAAACCCGCATCGATGAGGACGAATATCTTCCGATTGACTCGGGACCCGGCGGGCTGTCAAAAGATGCTCAAGCAGGTCAGACTTTACAGTGATGACGTCATTATGAATGGGTCACGTGCCATACTCCGAAGTTCCAAGTATCTGTTGCATCGCCCTCGAGCACTTCCTCTGTCAGCTAGTCCCATAGGCTGACCACAATCTGGAAAAAATGGTTGTCACTCGGCACCCTAATTAAATCCCTTTCAGAATTTCCCTCAGACCTGTGCGCTCTGATCCTCGATTCTCCAAGTCTACGAAAAATAACTGTACGCCCTCACGGCTCTTGGGTTTACACGTCTCTGTGTGGTCACCGTTACCCTCCAAGGAATAAAGTCACAACCTGCCGACATAAATTGTTCCCTCAAATCAGGAAACATCCTCGATCTCCTCCTTCTCTCTCCTCCACTCCTACGTTACCCACACAACCCTCTCTGCCCCTCCGCTACCCCCATATCCTCCACTGCATCCAGAATCTCCCCACCACTCTCCCACAAACGTTTCCCCATCTATGACCTCTTTCTCACCCACTTTCGTCCTCAAGCTCTCCCCGACACCCTCCCTCTACTCTCTCCTCCCCCTATTTCACGCCTGCCTTTCTCTCACCCCTCATCTCTTCTTCGTTCTCTCTAATATACCCTCCTCCGTTTCCTCATCTCTCTCCCTCCTCGCCATCGAATCTCACCTCAATACTGTGCCCTCTGGTTCCCGATACCGGGGTGGACCAGTGGAACGTCTCTCATTGACCCTGCCTGCACCTTTCGGGCTTCTTAGACACATCTATAAGGTCACCCCTGCTCTTTAAGGATTAAAATACAGACCTGTCTGACCCCATTCCGTACCTCACTCCCCCGAGTCCAGCAACCTAGTAAAACTTACAGCTCAGTGGCATTTCCCTTATCCGGGCGCCCAACACTGATTAAGAGAGCCGGCACCGTACAACCTCACGACTCCTGTACCATCATCTTCAAAAGCAGTGTACCATCTGAGACCTTGTTAAAGTCTAGGTAGATCACATCTACCTATCAGTCCTTCCAGAGCAAATTAGCCCGGCATTTCTCCCTGGGTCTCAAGCCATCCAGTATGTCTCTCCCTTCTCCATCTTCCACCCTCTGGATCTCCCCCACCCTCCCTCTCTCACCTCTCCTTTTCTTTCTCCGTCTCTCCCTCCCTTCCTCTCTTCCATCTCACAGAGTGATCCACCATCTGGGATCATGTGACAGTATTTGTTAACGTCAGTGTACATATTATCAACCAATCAGGACAAACAGGTCCTCCGCAATCAGGTCGGTCAGTCTAATCCCCCCTGGCCCCACCCCAATACACAGAGAAGCCCAACAATGGCTCATTTCAGTCCCTATACATCGTGTCGAGTAAAATGTCCTCGTACTAGAGGAGGAGGTGAGCGTGGTGGAAGGGGAGAGCGCGGATGTAGGCTGGGAGGGAGTCTCAGTGAGGATCAGGGCTGATTTCACGCACACGCTGAATGGTTTCTCTACAGGTCCGCAAACACAGTGGCGGAAAGATAACATTGGAAATCGGCCGTACCGTAAGATCTGCATACTCTGCATAGTTACGTCCGCCTTCATCGCGATAGTAGCCGGGCTCTCCATCTATGGTGAGTCGACCGGGCTCCGACTGGAGGCAGAGCGCAAACAGACAGAGTGGAATGACAGTGACACGGACACACTATGCACCGTGACACCAACACGTAACTCGCCGTGACACCGACACGCCCCGCACGGTGAAACTGACACTACTCTCACGTTGACAGCGGCACAACTCCCATCATAACGCCATTATGCCACACCGTTACGCCGATTCGCACCTGACCGTGAAACTGGATTTCACCTCACCGTGAGGCCGTGATTCCATCACAATGATAACCACGTGCCCAACATGGTGAAACAGACATGCCCAAATCGTGACACCGAAAGGCCCGTCACTGTGATATCGATACGCGCAAAACCGTGGCATGGGCAGGACCCAACCCGTGACGCCGACCCACACCTCACCGTGAAACTGCCAGGCCCCGTATCGTGACAACGAGATTCCATTCACCGTGACACCGACACCCGCCTCAATGAGACACTGACATTCCCCTCACCGTAACACAAACACGACACTCATAGTGACCCTGATACGGCCTTCATCATGACACCTACACAACCCAGTTGGTAACACGTACGCTTTCCTCACCCTTTCGCATGGCACACACCTCACCGTGACACTGCCGATCCCCTACACATGACAGACACAACCCGCACTGTTACACCGCAATGGGATGAGGGAGGATTTGGGTAGTGTAGACTGGGAACATAGACAACATAGTGGGACCGTTGAGGAAAAATGGTAGATTTTCAAAGAGATTTTTCACGGTGCTCAACAAAGGTATATTCCAGTTAAGGACAAGGAGAGTGTGAGTGGGGAGAGGCAGCCTTCGATAATGAAGGACAGAAAAACAGACAACAAACTAAAAGCTCCTGCCTACACAGTCATGAAGAGTAGTGGGAAACTGGAAGTGAGGGAAAGCTTTAGAAAGCATAGTGAAGAACCACAGTGAGCAATTAAGAAACGGAAGCTAGATGATGAAAGGAAACTGGCACAAAATTAAAACTGGTTAGTAACAGGTTTTGCAATTATCTAAAGCAGAAAAGAGTGAATGCAGGTCCCTGGGAGGGAGAGAAGGGGGAACTGATATTAGATAATGAGGAAATTGCAGAGGCTTTGAATGACTATTTTGAGTCGTTTTCACAGTAGAGTATACGCCGAACATGCCAAAGAGAGAAGTTATGAATGCGATGAGAGTTGAGGACCTCAATCCAACAGCTGAGCTAACTTGTGGGTCTGAAAAAAGACAAGTTTCTGGTCCGAATAAAATGCAACTCAGGGTGTTGAGAGACATGGCAGAAGTTATAATTGAGGTTTAGTGATAATTCATCAAGATTACCTGGGCTTTGGGCAGGTTCCAGCGGATCGGAAGACACCGACTGTCACGCCGGTGTTGAAAAAAGGTAGTAGGCAAAAGGCATTTTTCTCCTGGCCGGTTAGTTTAACATCTGCAGATGGGGAAACTCTTGAGGTTATCATTAAAGAACAGACAGCGAGGTATCTGGAAATAAATGGATCCCTCAAGCAGACGCAGCATGGATTCAGCAAAGGAGATCGTATTCAGCAATCATTTTGAGGACATAACGAGCGCAGTGAATAGAGGGGAACAGACGACCGTTATTATATCCAGAAAGCATTCCATAATGTGCCGCATAAACACGTGAGTGGTGAATCTGTGGAATTCACTGCCCAGTAAAGCAGTGAAGGCGATCTCAGCAAATATATTTCAGACAAGGTTGGATAGATTTTGCTGAGTAGGGAATTAATCCTTATGGGGAAAAGACAGGTAGGTTGACTTGAGTCCAGGGCCAGATCAGCCAAGATCATATTGAACGGCCGACTCCTGCTCCTATTTTACACCGACAGATCCCACACCGTGAGACCGACAAACCCGTCACCATAATACCAACACGTTCCGCATTGTGAAGCGACAGTGACGCGCCCCATACCGTGATGTCGACAATACCCTGATCGAGACAGCGACAGGACAATCGGCGTGACATGGACACGTCGCTCACAGTGAAGCGACATCTCCTCAGTGTGACTCCAACACGCTACTCAAAGTAATACTGACACGCCATTCACCCTGACAGCTACACACCACTTACTGTGACACCGACACACCATTAACCATACACGCCACTCACCGGGGCACCGAGACACGACTTACTATCACTCTCAGTATCACACCATCCGGGCCAGCTGTCTCTCACCTGTTCAACTGCCAAGCCCACCTTGGTGGTTTCAGGTGTGGGAAAGTTGTCGTCACGAGAACAGGGTGGGGGCTGTGAGTAGGGGTAGGAAAGGAGATTGGAGTATGTGTTGGTTTGGGGCTAACAACAGCTGAATCATGAGGGGGATGGGCAGGGACCACAGCGTCAAATCTGTTCAAGAACAGATTAAGGCTGTTTTCTGATGGCTCTGCCAGAGTTGGATGCATCAGCAAGGGAGATGAGGCTGAGTACAGGGCTACGGTGGGAAACTTTGTCACATAGTGTGAGCAGAATCATCTGCAGCTTAATGTGAAAAAGACTAAGGAGCTGGTGGTGGACCTGGGGAGGATTAAGGCAACGATGACCCCTGTTTCCATCCAAGGGGTCATGGTGGACATGGTGGATGATTAGAAATACCCGAGTGGACAATAAACTGGACTGGTCAAAAAACACTGAGGCTGTCTACATTAAGGGTCAGAGCCGTCTCTATTTTCTGAGGAGACTGAGGTCTTTTAACATCTAGCGGACGATGATCTACGAGTCTGTGGTGGCCAGTGCTATTATGTTTGCTGTTGTGTGCTGGGGCAGCAGGCTGAGGGTAGCTGACACCAACAGAATCAACAAACTCATTCGTAAGGTCAGTGATGTTGTGGGGGTGGAACTGGACTCTGTGACGGTGGCAGCTGAAAAGAGGATGCTGTCCAAGTTGCACGCCATCTTGGACAATGTCTCCCATCCACTCCATAATGTACTGGTTAGGCACAGGAGTACTTTCAGCCAGAGACTCATTCCACCGAGATGTAACACAGAGAGTCACAGGAAGTCATTCCTGCCTGTGGCCATCAAACTTTACAACTTCTCCCTCGGAGTGTCAGACACCCTGAGCCAACAGGAGGCTCCTGGACATATTTCCACTTGGCATTAATAAATTGTTATTATTTAATTAATTATGGTTTTATATTGCAATATTTATTCACTATACTTGGTGGTGCAGCTGTAACGAAACCCAATTCCCTCGGTATCAATAAAGTATGTCTGTCTGTCTGTCTGTCTGCATCACAGGTTCGTCACTCTCAGATCAACCGCGCGCGAGACCACCTGGAGATGAACAGGACCCAGCAGCAACGTCGAATTCAAGTAAGTAAGTAGAACTCAACCCTAGAATCCAGCATAAAGAAGAATTCTCGGCTGGCTCTCTCCCGGAGCACCTGTCTCAAGAATATCTCCGTCCTCAACAACATCCTCTCCGTCTTCAAAAAAATTGTCCGTCTTCGAAAATAATAACAAAAACATCTCCGTCCTGAACACCCATCTCTCCGATCTGAATCAAATACAAAACGATCTCCGTCAAAGGATCAGTGCCCTCGAAATTAAGTATTGGACTCTGACCAAAGCGAAGGCTCAAATCTGTCAAACGGCTGACCAGCGGAAATGGTGAATTAACACAGCATCCTCAAACGCACAATCTCCTGCTTCTCAGCACTTTGCAGAGAGATAGGAAGCTTCAATCTCGGTCTAACCCAGGGTGTCTGTGATGGAACAGAGGGGAGGGAGATTCACTCTGTGTCTGTTCCCAGGAGTATGAGATGGGAGGTTGGGGAGGGAGATTCACTCTGTGTTTGACCCCGGAACTGTGTGATTGGACGGTGAGGAGGGAGATTCTCTCTGTGTATGACTCCGGGAGTGTGTGACGTGACGGCGTGGAGGGAGATTCACTCTGTGTCTGTTCCCTGGAGTGTGTGATGGGATAGTACGTAAGGAGATTCGGTCTGTGTTTGATCAAGGGAGAGAGTGATGGGATGATGTGGAGGGAGATTCGCTCTGTGTTTGAACCTGGGAGTGTGTGAAGCGATGATGTGGACAGACATCCGCTGTTTGTCCTATGTCAGTAGTTTGTGATGGGACGGCGTGGAGGGAGATTCTCTCTCTGTCTGACCCCGGGAGTGAGTGCTTGGACGGCGAGGAGGGAGAGACACTCTGTGTCTGACCCCTGGAGTGTGTGATGGGACGGTGAGGATGGAGATTCACTCTGTGTCTGACCCCGGGAGTGTGTGATGGGACGGACTTTATGGAGATTCACTCTGTGTCTGACCCCGGGAGAGTGTGATGGGAAGGTGTGGAGGGAGATTCGCTCTGTGTTTGACACCGGGAGTGTGTGATGGGACGGTGTGCGGGGAGATTCACTCTGTGTTTGACCCAGGGAGTGTGAAATGGGACGGTGTTGAGGGTGATTCACTCTGTGTCTGACCCAGGGAGTGTGAGATGGGATGATCTGGAGAGACATTACCTCTGAGTCTGACCCTGGGACTGTGTGATGGGACAACGTGGAATGAGATTCACTTTGTGCCTGATCCCGGTGTGTGTGATGGAATGCAGCGGAGGGAATAACTGGGTTTTGTGCGTGACGCGACGCGGCGGAGATAACTAGACCCTGATTATGAAACTGATTGGGCGATTAGATGGCGCTTCGAGGGTTTCACCCTGAGTTTGACATCGGGTTGATGTGACAGCGCGGAGGAAGAGAGCTTCGCTGTTATTGACTCCCTGTATGAGAAACCTGAGAGCGTAAACTGAACTTTTCGTAGTGTTTGTCCACGGGGTTTGTGATGAAATGGTATGGAGGGATTTTCACTCTGTGATGGGACGTCTTGCTGAGAGATGCTCTTTTCTTGTTCCTGATTGTCAGAGCACGCATGTCCCCAGGACTGGATCAGAAATGAAGTCCGATGATATTTCATATCCACGTTGGAATCATCTTACGATGGAGCGAAGAAATATTGTTCAGACATTGAAGCAAGGCTGCTGGAAATAAATTCAAAAGAAGAGCAGGTATGTGTCACAGCAAATGAGGAGATTTCCATGACAATCAGAAACTCCCTGGATAAAGCACAGAGTGAATCTCCATCCACATCGTCCCATCCCACACTCCCGGGGTCAGACACACAGTGAATCTCCGTCCACACCGTCCCATCACACACTCCCGGGGTCAGACACAGTGTGATTATTCCTCTACACGGTCCCATCAAACACTCCCGGGGTCAGACACACAGTGAATCTCCCACCACACCGTCCCATCACACACTCACGGCGCCTTTGACAGAGTGAATCTCCCTCCCCACTGTCCCATCACACACTCCCGGGGTCAGACACAGACTGAATCTCCTTCTCTCTCTAGACCAACATACCGCACACTCCCGGGTTCTGGCATAGACAGAGACTCCTTCACCGTAATTAAATACGTTTAATTTCGCAGAATGCTGTTTCAATCACTCTCGGCAATCAAGACAGAACATACCGGATTGGCAAATGCGAAGATGGGTGAGATTCTGATTTTTGCTGGATTGGCTCTGGGTCAGTAGATCAGTTTGAAGACTCACCGGGGCTGTGGGAAGCGAGGGGGACAGGATTGTAGATTCGCTTCTGGCACAGGACTATTGGCGAGTGTGTGAGGCAATGGCGCTGATTTGGAGAACGATACGGGTCTGTGGCGTGAGAAGGCGGTCACGAACGTAGATCAGAATGTGACACAGGGCTGTGGGTATAAAGTGGATCAGGGGATTAGTTAGGAGGCACACCGGGTCTGACCGCTGACTGGAATCTGTCCAAGGGATGTGGGGCAGGTGCGTTAGTTTTGGGAGAGATACAGTCTGTGGGGATACAGTAGGTCAGGGGGATTAGCACGGTGACCGTCACGGGGCTGTGTGGTGAGTGCGATGCAGTGCGATTAGATTGGTGACTGTCTCGGGTGTCCGCTTGGAGCTGACTTGACCCTGTTGAATTTTTTTTTTACCTTCTTGGATAGGGAAGAGGCGTCCAGTGTTATTAACAAATATTCCACTGGAACGTCCGTCTGCGTTAACTGCGACTCGTACGGCTGGAGGGACTATTGCCAGCGCCAACACCGTTTCATCTGCGAGAAGTCTGCACGTTTGTGAAGTGGTATTCCCGAAGAGATCCAGGATCTCTGTCAACCGTCCCTCGCGCCATCTTGAATGACATTACAATCTTTCTTTCTCGCCAACTCTCCCACTCTTCTCTCCCCCCGCACCGTTCTCCACCCATCTTTCACTTTTATCTCTCTCCCTCCACTCCACCCACGCTCACCTCACTCCTGTGCACTCTGTTTCTGAGACTACTCACCCTGCGGTAAAATACTCTGCGCATTCACTCTACCTATACCACTCGGGGTTTTATACACCTCTATAATGTCATCCGTGGTCCCCAAATAATAAACTTCTCACGCCAGCCCGGACTCCACAACTCAGCCACTCGAATCCCGGCAACATCCTCGTAAATCTCCCTCTGTACTCTTTCCAGCCAATCTTTCCAACAGCAGGACGACCAGAACTGAACACAGTACTGCAGGTGTGGCCTCACCGTTGTCTGGTACAACTGCAATCTGACTCCCCCTCCCGCTGACGTACAAGTAATTTACGTAATTACTTAAATAATTTAAGTAATTTCCGCCTTTAATCGCTCCCTTTTCCGATTTAAACTTTGAAATTTTAACTTTATGCAGTCGAATTTGCGTAACAATAATGATGATTATGGCTACTTCGAAGACCACCAGGCGAAATCCCGACCCCCCGAAACGAAAATCTAAAAAACGCTGACGAGTATTCGGAAGAGCCCCTTTGGGTCAGGAGATTGGAATCGCGAATCACCGGTAAATGCACTGAAATATCTCAACTAAAAGAGAAGTTTGAAGACAAGATTGACTCTTTGATCCGCGATCTTAAAGAAGTTCATCGAAATGCTGCTGACCTTTCTTCTCGTTTGGAAAAGGCTCAACAACCTATCGTGGATTTGGAAGCTGGATCGCGTCGGAATAATATTCGAATCGTTGGATTAAAAGAGAAGTCAGAATCTGCCGACACACCAGATTATTTTGCTAAAATGTTTCAGTCTTTGTTTGCGGAGGTTGGTTCGCAACCCGCGGAGCCTGAATCGGCTCACAGAACTGGTGCTTTAAAATCTTTGGATGAAGGTAAAGACAGGCATATTGTTGTGCGTTTTCTCCTTCTCTTAGACACAGGAACCGCATTATTTAGCTTGAAAGAAAACAAAGGTTATTTCAATTTCAAGATTCAAAATTTCGTTTTTTCAAGAGTTTCCACGTGAAATTGTGAAGAAACGTGCTTCTTCTATAAATTAGCTTTTCAAGAAAAGCTCTTTCCAATATAACAGTACCTAGCCAAATTAAGGCTTTCTGTTAAAAATTCTGGAACTCTTATTTCGGGTGGTCCAGCCGAAGCATTGCGTTTTCTTAACTCTTTGTCTGACGAGACCGACGGCGAATCTGAAGTCTGAAGTTTGAATGATTTAAAATAATTTGACTGTCACGTGGTGTAAAGTGATGAAATTGGAAGATTTGATGGTTATAGAAAGTTCGTACCAAAAAATGTATTCTAAGCTTCGAAAAAGACTGGTTTTGGATGGTTTTAACCTTCGAAGATATAGCGGGAGTACTGTTGAAAGACTGTAGATAATTCTGAACCATTTAAATGAACCAACTGTTTTATTGTTGTTGTATATGTTCTTTAAAGTTTTTTTGTTGCTTGGGTTTATTTACCCAAGAAAGACGGGATAATTTAAAGATGGCGATTGTTTTTCCGTTTGTGCCCATATTTCACTGTCGACGAGTCTGAAGTTTGATGTTTGAATGACTTATAATGGATTGAGTGCCTCATTGTTGATGATAAGAATGATAAGACTGGAAGATCTGGTTGTCACAGAAGGTTTTTGCCTTAAAATTCATTTTCATTTTTGAAAAGGACTGTTTTGGACGGTTTTATCTTCAGAAAATATAGTGGGAGAACTCTTGATAGGCTGTAGCTAAGTTTGAACTTTCTAGAACTTTTTTTTTCCTTCTGCAGCATTTAAATGAATTGTTTTTTTTAATATTCTGTATTGAAGATCGTTTAATTAATTACTTTTTTTGTGTTTTAAAGACAGATTGGATAATTTAAAGTTGGCCATTGTTTTTCTTTTGTGCAAATACTTGAAGAATCGTTTCGATTTGTTTTTTCTTCCCTTATCTAACATGACGGTTGTAATTTGATTTATGTTCGGCAGAGGGAGACAGAGATTACTTTTTTATCATTCAAGTCGGCGGAGCTATATCAGTATCTCAGCTTTTCTTGGGGCTTGCGTTGATAGATGTCGACTTCTTTTCCGGGCTATGTCGTCTGAGTGAGATTTTTTTTTCCTTTTTTTCACCCACGTTTTGGATTCCGGAGCATACGTTAATTATTTTAATTGTTGTTCATCTCCGCCATTTTCGATCACTTCATCCTGTCGTGCGTCTAAAAACTCTTTTTAGATACAAAGTTTCATGATGATATCTAAACAGCTTAGTTTTAATGTCGGAATGTTCGCGGATTATGATGCGTAAGAAAGCATTTAAAGTTATAAATCGATTCCAGCCTGACAGAGAAGCGTATCAGTTTATGTGATAAAAATTGATTCATTAAATTTTCGAGGGATCGTCAGTTTCATGCAAACTACCACAGTTAAACTAGGGGTGTCTCAATTTTTATTGATTCCAATTTTCCTTTTAATCAGGAAGATATTAATAGCCAATATTAAAAGTAGATTTTTAAATATTAAAGGAAAAGTTTGTAATAAGAAAATGGATTTGGTTCATATGTATGGATCAAACGTTGACGATACGTCATTTGTCAAGCCTTTTTGCCATGTTACCTGATTTAAATGAATATATGTTATTAATGGGTCGTGATTGTTTAAATCCTTTAATAGATAAGTCATCATCCAAATATCAACTCTCTAATCGTTCTGCATCACTTATTAATTCATTTTTAACTGATCATGGATTAATTGAAATCTGGAGGCACATACATCCTTGTGATAGAGAATATTCCTTTCTCACATGTTTATAATAAGTAGTCGAGAGTCGACTATTTAACAGTCGACCCTCGACTCTTGCATAATGCTCAGAAACGTGAGTATGATGCGATTGCTATCTCTGATCATGCCCCTTCAATCTTCACATTTGAATTGAAAGACCATTTTGGCGCTTTCCAGATCCAGAACATTTATTACAAAGTTCAGAATTTGCTGAGTTTATTGAAACTCAAATAAAAGACTTTTTATTTTCTCTTTAACGATATAGTAAAAGTCTCAATGTTAGTAATTTGGGATAGTTTAAGAGCTTATTCATATGGCCAAATTATATCGTATACAGCTAAATTTAAGCAACAAACAAGAATGGAATTAGATAAAATTTCTAAACAATTTAAAGAATTAGATAACATTAATGCCACCTCTCCAAATCTTGCTTCGTTTAAAAGAAGAGTAGAATTACAATCACAGTATAACTTATTAATAGCATATCCCATTGAAGGATAAATGGTTAACTTGAAAGGTAAATTTTAAATTTTTGTGGATAAAAATAATAAGTTCTTAGATTCTCCATTAAGAGCAGCTAGAAAGACAACTTTTAAAGATTCGTAAAAATAATGGAGATATAGTAAATAACTATGAGGATAATAATAATACTTTTCAAGAGTTTTATTCAGATCTTTATAGATATCAATTTCCTGTAGTTTCCTCCAAAATGGAGGCTTTTTTTTACAGAAGATTAAATTTCCACAAATTTCTGAACAGGATCAACAGAAGCTTGGTGCTCCAATTACCGAGCATGAAATTCAGAAAGCTGTTTTATCAGTGCAATCAGTTAAATCTCCTGGACTTGACGGTTATTTGGTGGGATTTTTCAAAAAAAAATTGCAAGGTAACTATTTCCGTATGTTTTGGATATATTCCATGAATCTTTTGAGAAGGGTAATTTACCTTATTTTTTTATGAAACACGCATTTCCTTAATTCTTAAAAAGATTAAGATCCTGTTGAATGCTCATCGTATAGATCTATTTCACTATTAAATGTGGATTATTATGTGGACTATTAAATGTAGAAATGTCTTTCTAAAATAATGGCTAATCGCTTGGGAGGTATTTTTACAAAAATGATCTCTAAGGATCAAACGGGTTTTATTAAAGACCGTTATTCTTTCTCTAATGTTGGGAGATTGATGAACATTATTTATTCACCATTATCTAACCAACCTTATTGTGTTATCTATCTGTATGCAGAAAAGGCATTTTACAGAGTCGAGTGGCCTTATTTGTTTAAAGTGTTAGAAAAAAATGGTTTTGGTAACAACAAATGGATTCAAACTATTTAAAGAACCCTATTGCCACGGTTATAACTAATATTTATAAGTCTTTTCTTTAAACTTCCTCGTGGTACTAGACTGGGATGACCATTAAGCCCTTTATTATTTAGTCTTGTATTGGAGCGTTTAGCCATGTCCTTCCACGCACAAATCCATGCTGACTGTTCCTATTCAGACTCTGTCTATCCAGATAATCAGAGATGCCATCTCTAACAATACTTGCCGTTAATTTACCCACCACTGACATCAAACTTAATTGATAGGTTTAATCTTAAAAACTTTTTAAAACGATGGAACAACAGGAGCAATACGCCAATCCTCCGGCCCCATCCCCGTTTCTCATGATATTTGAAATATTTCTGTCAGAACCCCTGCTATTTCTACACTGATTTCCCACAAGGTCATACGGAATATCCTTTCTGGTCCCGGAGACTTATCCACTTTTATATTCTTTAAAAACGCCAGTACTTCCTGTTCTTTAATCTTCATAGTTTCCATCACTACACTACTTGTTTCCCTGACCTTACACAATTCAATATCCTTCTCCTTAGTGAATACCTTAGAAAATAAATTGTTCAAAATCTCCCTCATGTCTTTTGGCTCCACACATAACTGTCCACTCTGATTCTCTAAGGGACCAATTTGATCGCTCCACATCTTTTAGATATTAATATAACTTTGGATTATAACTTTGGAAATCCCTTTGGATTTATTGTCACCTTACTTGTCAAAGCAACCTCATATCTTCTTTTAGCTACTCTAATGTCTTTCTATGGATACTTTTTATATTGTTTATATTCTTCCAGCAGCTCGTTTATTTCATGCTGCCTATATTTATTGTACATCTGTCTCTTGTTCCGAACCAAGATTCCAATATCCCTTGAAAACCATGGCTCACTCAAACTTTAAACTTCCCTTTCAACCTGACAGCAATATAAAGATTATGCGCGCTCAACACCTTTAAATCACCTCCATTTCTCTATTCCATCTTCCCCATAAAACACATTGTCTCAATCGACTCCTTCCAAATCCCTTCGCATCTCCTCAAAGTTAGCATTTCTCCAATCAAAAATCTCAACATGGGTCCAATCCTATCCTTCTCCATAATTATATTGAAACTAAAGGCATTGTGATCACTGGTACCGAAGTGCTCCCCAACACATACCTGCATCACCTGACCTATCTCATTCCTTAACTGGAGATCCGACACTGCCCCTTTTCTCGTTGGTACCTCTTTGTATTGCTGCAAAAAACTATACTACACACATTTTACAAACTCCAAACCATGCAGCCCTTTTAAAGAATTAGCTTCCCAGTCTATGTGTGGAAAATTAAAATCTTCCACAATCAACCTTCTGCTCACTACAAATATCTGCTATCTCCTTACAAATTTGCTCCTCCAATATCCGCTACCCATTAGGTTGTCTCTTTTACAACCCTAGAAGTGTTACGATACCTTTCCTGTTCCTCAGTTCCACTCAGTCACCCTGGACGAGCTGTCTAATCTATCCTGCCAAAGAACCACTGTAATATTTTCTCTGACATGCAATGCAGCACCTCCCCCTCTTGCCCTCCCGATTCTATCACACTTGAGCAACGAAATCCAGAAATATTTAGTTGCCAATGACCCACCTCCTGAAACCATGTTTCACTAATAGCTACAACGTCGTATTTCCAAGTATCAATCCTAAACTTATTCTCCTTTCATACAATGCTCCTAGCATTAAAATAGATGCATTTAAGAAATTCGGAACTTCTTACTCTCTGTTTATCCCTAACAGTGCAAACAACTTTATTAACTTTTTCTTCCTTCTCCCCTACATCCTCGGTCTGATCACTCTCCTACACTATCACCTGCCGATCCTTCCTCACAGGATATCTACTAGCTTCTACTATTTCTGACCTAACCTCCTCTCTCTTAGTCACTTCACGTTGGTTCCTAACCCCAACATCAGCATATCTCACTGTCAGGTTATTGGTCCCAAGGGATTCAGGTGCAATCTGTCCTATTTGCACAGGTCACATCTGCCCCAAAGGCGGTCCCTATTATCCAAAAACTTGAATCTTTGCCCCCTGCTCCAATCCTTCAGCTACACATCGATCCTCCATCTCATTCCATTCCTATCCTCACTGTCGCGCGGCACAGGCAGTAACCCGAGATTACTACCTTTGCGGTCCTTCTTCTCAATCCTCTTCCTAACTCCTTATATTCTCCTTTCAGGAGCTCTTTGGACCACGACCTCGGGTCCTCACCCTCCCACTTCAGGATATCTTGGAAGCGATCGGAAACATACCGGACCCTGGCACCAGGGAGGCCAACTAACATCCGGGTCTCCTGACTGCGTCCACAGAATCGCCTACCTGACCCCCTAACTATCGAGTCCCCTATTACTACAGCCTTCCTCCTCCTTTCCCTACCCTTCTGAGCTCTACCATTCTGGGCTACAGGGCCGGACTCTGTACCGGAGGCACTGCCACTGTTGCTTCCCCCAGGTAGTCTGTCCTCCACAACAGTTCACAAACAGGAGTACATATTGTCAAGGGGTACAGCCACTGGGGTAAGTTCTAGTGCCTGACTCTTTCCCTTCCCCCTCCTAACCGTGACCCACTTGTCTGCCTCCCGTGGCCCCGGTGTGAGCACCTGCCTGTAACTCTTCTCTATCAACTCATCACTCTCCCTGACCAGAGGAAGGTCATCGAGAAGCAGCTGCCGTTCACTAACACGGTCCCTTACGTGTCGGCATCACTGTGAGGTTTTATAATAATATTTCATTACATTATGTTTATTTACTGTCTGGCGGGACCCTGAGCCCGTTTCACAGACTATGGGTCGAGAGCTCGGCCACGATCGCAATGATGATGGACGGAAATTAGCAGAGTAGGCAGATCTTGCGGTACGTTCTCTTTCCAGTGTTCTCCATCGGCTCCTGTTTCTGCGGACCTTTAGAGAGACCATTCAGCATGTGAGTGAAATCGGCCGTGACTGCCACTGGCTCTCCCTCCCACCCACCATCCGCGCTCTCTCTATCCAGCACGATCACCCCCTCCCTCTCTCAATCTCATCTACTTTCAGCCGTAATCGCCGAGAGACCAGATCCTTGTCTTGGCAAAGGCTGACAGGTGTCTGACGGATTCCAGAGATCAGTCTGATCTCCCCTGAGCCTGCTCCGCTCCAGAGGAAGCGACCCAGATGTCCGACCTCTCGTTGTAACACATGCCACCGAATCCCGGCAGAGTCCTGGTAAACCTCTCCGGAGGCTCCCCAACGCCCTGACATCCTTCCGATAATGGGGTGACCAGAACTGTATACAATACCCCTGACTCAACCTAACTAGTGATTTTTATAAAGTTGCAACATAGCTCCCTGTCATTTGTACTTAATGCCCCAAATAATAAAGCCATGAGTGCGATAGGACTTTTTAACCATCCCGTTAAACTGTCAGACACGTTCAGGGAGCAATTAACATGGAGCCCACGATCCTCTTCCCATCTAAATGAAGGACACGTTCGGCACATCTTTATCATCCGAGGGGCCTGTATTGTGCTGTAGCTTTTCTTTGTTTCTGTGTTTCAACACTGTTTCGGGTCTTGGCTCTGATAGTGTGTCATTTCTTTCTTTTGACCTACCAAACTGCCACATTTTACGTTTGTCCGGGTTAAGCTCCATTGGCCCGGTCTCCAAACCATATTGGTAATTGATCTACATCGCACTGAATTCTTGCCCGTCGACTCCGCCCTCCGCAGCACCACCTCTCGCCGTGTCCTCCGTAAAGATACTAACCCAGCCATCTACAACTTCATCTAAATCACGTATATGCATTTAAGAGCCGAGAGATAATGTTACAGCTGTACAGGACTCTGGTCAGACACCACGTGCAGTGTTGGGCTCAGTCCTGGTCAGCCTTTGCTCCTTGGAGTGACGAAGGATACGAAGTGAATCGATAGAGGTGTACAAGATAATGAGAGGCATTGATCGTGTGGACGGTCAGAGGCTTTTTTCCCCAGGAATGGCTAGCACGAGAGGGCACGTTTTTGAGGTGCCTGTAGGTAGTTACAGAAGGGATATCAGGAGTAAGTTTTTTTAAGCAGAGAGTAGTGAGTGCGTGGAACGAGCTGCTGGCGGCGGTTGTGTGGGCAAAAATGATAGGTTATATTAAGAGACTTAAAAGACTGCGGACAAGTGTGAGGTATTGCACTTCGGAAGGTGAAAACAAGGTAGAACATACGAGGTAAATGGTAGGATTCTGAAGAGTGCAGTAGAACGGAGGAATCTGGGAGTACAGATACATAATTCCCTAAAAGTGGCGTCACAGTTAGGTACGGTAGTAAAGAGAGCTTTTGTTACATTGGCCTTTATCAATCAAAGTATTGACTGTAAGAGTTGGAATGTTATGGGGAAGTTGTATAAGACATTGATAAGAACGAATTTGGAGTATTATGAGCAGATTTTAGTCATCCAATTACAGGAAGGATATTAATAAGGTAGAAACCGTGCAGAGAAGGTTTACAGGGATGAGGCCGGGTCCTGAGAAACTGAGTTACAGAGAAAGGTTGAGTAGATTAGAACCTTATTCCCTGGAGCGACGGAGAATGAGGGGTGATAGATAGAGTGAATGCAAGGAGGCTTTTTCCACTGAGGCGAGGGGCGAAAAAACCCCAGAGGTCATGGGTTAAGTGTGAAGGGTGAAAAGTTTAAAGGGAACATTACGGGGGTTTCTTCACGCAGAGAGTGGTGGGAGTGTGGAATGAGCTGTCAGATGAAGTGGTGAATGTGGGCTCACTTTTGACATTTAAAAAGGAACGTCGACAGGTATATGGATGACCGTGGTTTGGAGGAATCTGGCCCATGTGCACGTCAGTAGGACTAGGCAGAAAAACATTTTGGAACAGCCAAGAAGAGCCAAAAGGCCTGTTTCTATGCTGTAATTCTATGGATCTATTTTTCCGGATGCCTACATGGAACTAAGGAGAATACAAGGATACGGGTCAGGCCCAGATAGTCCTAAGGTAGGGACATGTCCGGCACAGTTTTTTGGGCCGAAGGGCCGGTATTGCGCTGTATATTTCTATGACCCGTCTACGATTTAATCCAGATCACTGATATACATCACAGGCAGTCGAGTTTCCAGTTGCATCCATAGATGCAAATAATTTCATAGGCGTAGAACAGCGTAAAACAATCACAGAATGCGGAGTAAAGTGTCACAGTTACAGAGAGAGGGCAGTGCACGCAGACGATAAGGTGCAAGGGGCCATCACGAGGTAGATCGTGAGATTAGGAGTCCATCTGATCGTCAAAGGGGGGCATTCGTGTAGAAGCCGAGCTTGAGCCTGGTGGGAAGGGCTTTCGTATCTTTCTCCCCGCTGAGAGGGAGGCAGGGTTGGGCGGGGGTGGATGCACCAAAGCAGCAGGAAATGTGGACACGGTCCACGGAGGCAACATGACAGATTTCCATCTTTAGAGAGAAGCAACAAGACGGACAGGTTGGGACTGTAATTCATGGAGCGTAGGTGTGTCCTTACAGTGACGTATAAAACCACGAGCGGTCAACGCGTACACTGATGTTCTCCTAGACATGCAGAATCGAGGACCAGAGCGCACAGCTCTAAGGTGAGAGGAGAAAGGGATGTAATTGGGGAGCCAAGTGACAACCTTTTATTACCCGGATGGTGGTCAGTCTGTGGACCGAGCTGTCAGTGGACGTGAAACTCGGACTCTTGAGACTATGACGCGAGACCCCTCCAGAATGACGTCATCACTGTGAACTCTGACCTGTTTGTGCAGTGGTTGACTGCCCGCCGGGTCTCGAGGCAAAGGGAGGATCTTCATCCTCATCAATGCGCGGTTCCTCTTTCCGAAAGTTCAGCTCTGAGTAGGTGGAATTCAGATAGTCTGGGAGAGAGAGAGTCAGACAGGCGGGTAAGGAAGAGAGTGAGAACGGTAGGGAATGGGGGAGGAAGTCGGTGATAGATAGACGAGAGAGGGGGTGAGTGAAGAGAGGGATACGTGAGGAGGAGGGAAGGGGTGAGACAGAGAGATAGTGTGAGGGGGAATAGCGAAGAGAGAGGACCGAAACGTGGGGTCAGAGAGAAGGTGAAAACTTTGGGCAGAGAGAGGAGGGTGCCATGTGGGCATTAGGCAGGAAAATGCGAGAGGAAGAATGGGGAGAGAGTGGGAGAGGTGGAGAGTGAGTCGGGGAGAGAAGAGTGAGGTGTAAGAGAGGGGAATGAGAGGGGAGACCGAGGGAGTGTAGAAGAGTGGCAGAGGGATGAGGAACAGAGAACAAGGGAATTTCAGAGAGGGGAAGGAGCGAAGGGGGCGAGCGTCGGGAAGAGGGAGAGAGGGTGGATAGAGAGGAGGGAGAGTAGCGAGGGGAGATGAGCGGCAAAGTTAGGGACAGAAGGAGTTTGGTAGCCCGGGAGGTGTGGACGGTTTGGAATGAGAATGAGCAGAGAGAGGGGGAAGGAGCGCGATGGAGAGAGCAGAAGTGATAGAGACGGTAACTGTGATAAAGGAGAGACGGGGACAACGAGAGAGGTCGAATAGAAGGGGACAGTGCGAGTCAGAAGGGGAAATAGTGTGAATGAGGGACAGTGCAGAAAGAGCAAGCGGAGACGGGGTGAGTGAAGGGCAGGGAGGCGAGAGAATGTGAAAGATGTCAAAGTGAGTGGGGTTGGAGAACGGAGAGAGGGGTTAAGGTTTTATACCGCGCTCCCAACTCCCCGTCTCTCCCACTGCCCTCACTTTTAACAACGCCGACACGGAGCTAATTCACTCTGCCACCCGCAGTCCGCCCCGCGGCGCACGCTCCTCATCCCCGATTCCTCCACACGGCCCATCCCATGCCATATCTACTCCCCTTTCTTTCCAAAAGCAATCCCTCCCCATCCCATCCCACGACGCTCCCTCTATTCCGCCCCTCCCATGGAGCAACATTCCGCTCCGACAATCAAAGAGTATTTCCCCGTCATCGCATCTCTCACGCGTTCCCTCCATGTTATTCTCAAACAGGGAATCATTAGAATGACCATACGTTTGTCCTGAGATCTCTCAACAGGATCGGACACGTGAACTAAACAGGGACAAACCTACAAAGAAGAAAATGACCTCGATCTGTCCGGACCCGGGGCTCAGGGACGGCGTTGAAATTAATTTCCCCGTACCTTACATCAGGTTCAGCTGAGGACAGAACAGTGAGGGTCAGACACAAAGCGACGCTCGCTCCACACCGACTCATCAGCCTCACTCTCCGCTCACTATCCCCCTGTTTCTCTCCCATGAATGCCACTAACCCTCTTCAAATTCGCTCCTCTCACCAGCTAACTCTTTTTCCCTCCACTCCATCTCCTCTGCCTTTTTATCTCGTTGCACGCCACGTTATAACCTTCTCTTTCAGTTTCCCCTCCCTCTTTACCCCACTTTCCCTCTTACCACTCTCAACCGCTCACAGTGAACGTTACCGGACTGAAATGTGACCGGGCTGTGAGTACCATTCCCGGGAATGGCGCCGCCCACTGGACAGTGGGGATCAGTTATCTTCCTCCACAGTAAGTAATGGTGTAGATGAAAGGACATCGGGGCTGAGGGAATGGTGAGGGAGGATAGTGGCAATGAGGGCAGTGGTGCGGCAAAGCGATATACTGGAGCGTGTGTGTGTGTGTGTGTGTGTGTGTGTGGTGTGTGTGTGTGTGTGTGTGTGTGTGTGTGTGTGTGTGTGAGTGTGTGTGTGTCTCTGTGTGTGTGTGTGTGTGTGTGTGTGTAAGAGAGAGAGAGAGAGCGACCGCCTCGGCACCGTCTGAACCAACATTCCCGGGGTCATACATTAATGAAAATCCCTCCACAGCGTCCCATCACACACTCCCGTGGTGAGACACAGAGTGAATCTCCCTCCACACCGTCCCGTCACACACTTGCGGGGGCAGACACAGAGTGAATCTCCCTCCACACCGTCCCGTCACACACTTCCGGGGGCAGAATCAGAGTGAAGCTCCCGTCCCACTATCCACTCCCGGAGTGAGACATAAAGTACAGCTAACTCACCCAACGTCCCATCATATCCTCCTCGACGTCGGAAACAGTGAATAATCCTCCACACCGTCCCATTAACCACTCCAGGGGTCACAAAGAGAGTGAAGCTCACTCCACACTGTCCCGTCGCACAAATCCATGGTCAGACACAGAGCGACACTCACGCCTCACCGTCCCATTACCTGCTCCCTGGGTCCATAGAACCATAGAACCATAGAACATACAGCAGAGAAACAGGTCTTATGGACCTTCTCGGCTGTGCCGAACAATTTTCTGCCTAGTCCCACTGACCTGCCCCTGGGCCATATCGCTGCAGGCCCCTCTCAACGGTATACCTGTCAAAGTTTTTCTTAAATGTGAAAAGTGAGCACGCATTCACCACTTCATCTGGCAGCTCATTCAGCACTCCTAACACTTCCTGCGTGCAGAACCCCACCCCCCAATGTTCCCTTTAAACATTTCCCCCTTCATCCTTAAGCCATGAACTCTGGTTCTTTTTTTCTATCCTAGCCTCAGTGGAAAAAGTCTGCTTGCATTCACTCTATCTATACCCATCATAACTTTATACATATCTATCAAACCACCCCTAATCGTGTAAGCCCCTTGGAATGAAGTCCTAACATGTACAACCTTTCTCTGTAACTCAGTTTTGCAAGTCCCGCCAACATCCTTGTAAACCTTCTCTTCCATCTTTCAACCTTATTAATATCCTTCCTGTAATTCGGTGACCACAACAGCACACAATACTCCAAATTTGGTCTCACCAATGTCTTATACAAGCTCATCATTACATTCCAACTCTTATACTCAATACTTTGATTTATAAAGTCCAATGTACCAAAAGCTCTCTTTACAACCTTATCAACTTGTAACGCCACTTTTAGGGAATTATATATCTGTATTCCCAGATCCCTCTGTTCTACTGCACTCCTCAGTGTCCGACCATTTACCTTGTATGTTCCCGCTTGGTTTGACCTTGCGAAGAGCAAAACCTCACACTTGTCCGCGTTAAACGCCATCTGCCATTTGACTGCACATTCCTCCAACTGGGCCAATTCCTTCTGCAAGCTTTGAATACCCTCCTCACTGTCCAGTACACCTCCCATCTTTGTATCATCAGCAAATGTACTGATCCAATTTGCCACACTATCATCCAGATCATTGATATAGATGACAACTAACAACGGACCCAGCAACGATCCCTGTAGCACACCACTAGTCACAGGCCTGAACTTATAGAAGCAATTCTCCACAACCACTTTCTCGATTCTCCCAGTGAGCCAATGTCTAAACCAATTTACTACCTCTCCCTGTATACCTAGTGACTGAATCTTCCTAACTAACCTCCCATGCGGGAACTTGTCAAAGGTCTTTCTGAATTCCATGTATACAATATCCACTGCCTTCCCTTCATCCACTTTCCTGGTTACTTCCTCGACAAACTGTAATAGATTGTTTAAACATGACCTATGACGCTCAATGCGTCTAATAAATCCCTGTTTATCCAAATACTTGTGGATACTATCTCTTAGTATTCCTTCCAATAATATAGCTATTACTGATGTCAAACTTACCGGCCTATAATTTCCCGGCTTACTGTTTGAGCCTTTTTTTAAACAACGGAACTACATGAGCTCTCCTCCAATACTCTGTCACCTGACGCGTGTATATCGACGTTTTAAATATTTCTGCCAGGGCCCCTGCAATTTCAACACTCGTCTCCTTCAAGGTCCAAGGGAATACCCTGTCAGGACCTGGGGATTTATCTACTCTGATTGGCCTCAAGACAGCAAGCACCTCCTCCTCTTTAATCTGTATAGTTCCATGATCTCCCTACTTGTTTCACTTGTTTCTATAGACACCATTCCATTTTCTTTAGTATATACAGATGCAAAAAAAAACACTTAATATCTCTCCCATTTATTTTGGTTCCATACATAGCCGAACACACAAGAGCACCAAGTTTATTTTCTTACTATTTCATATACTCCTCAAGCATCTTATTCCCCCCTCTGTTGCCTATACATGTTATATATCTCTCCCTTATTCTTTATCAGAGTTCCAATATCCCTCGAGAACCAAGGTTCCTTATTCTTATTCATTTTGCCTTTAATCCTGACAAGAACATAAAAATTCTGCACTCTCAAAATTTCTCCTCTGAAGGCCCCCCACCTACAAATCATACCCATGCCGGAGAACAACCAGTCCCAATTACGCTTTTTAGATCCATTCTCATTTCTTCAAATTTGGCCTTTTTCTAGTTCAGTGCTTCAACCCGAGGTCCAGATTTATCTTTATCCATGATCAAGTCGAACTAATGACGTTATGATCACTGGATCCAAAATGTTCCCCAAAACAGAACTCCGTCACATGCCCTAATTATTTCCTAATAGGACAATTAGTAATGCATCGTCTAAAGTTGGTATATCTATATATTGATATAGAAAACTTTCCTGAACACATTTAACAAAATCTAACCCATCTAGATCTTTAACAGTATGGTGTTCAGGCACAGAGTGAAGCTCCACCCACACCGTCCCATCACACATTCCCAAGGACAGACACAGAGTGAATCTCCCTCCACACCGTCCCATCACACATTCCCAAGGACAGACACAGAGTGAATCTCCCTCCACACCGTCCCATCACACATTCCCAAGGACAGACACAGAGTGAATCTCCCTCCACACCGTCCCATCACACACTCCCGGGGTCGAACTCAAAGTACAGCCTCGTCCACACCGTCCCATCACAAAATCACGGGGTCAGACACAGAATCAAGATTCATCCATACCGTCTCATCGCACACTCCAGGGGTCAGACACTGGGAATCTCCCTCTACACCGTCCCATCACGCACTTCCGGGGTCAGACACAGAGGGAATCTCCCTCCATACGGTCCCATCTCACACTCCGGGTCAGAAAGAGATTGAAGCTCCCCCGCAGTCTCTGCCGCACTGACCTCTCGATGGAGACGGTGAGTCCAATTTTACGAGCTGCACATTCATGTAAGTCTCGCTGTCGTCCATCCTGTCGAGGATCCTCAGCTTCTCTGAGCTCAACGAGACAAACAAACACCAGATGAGCAGCTGATAAAGAGAGGAGCCGAGAGCAGGGGGAGGAAGTGCTGGGGAAAGGGGAGACTGAGTTTGTGAGAGTGGTTGGTCTGGACCGATGAGAATGGCTAGCCGAAGAGTAGTGAGAGTGGGGAGATACAGAGGGAGACCAGCTTGAGGGGGAGGAAAGCGCTTTACGGAAAGAGAGACGTGGTATACTGGGGTCAGAAAGGGGCGATGTGAGGAGAGAGGGAGGTCAAAATAGCGATACCCGATTCCTGCAGAGAAATGAAGTGGAGAGAGTGAGAATACAGAGGGCGAGCTAACTGGCGAAAGCCGGAGAACGAGAGAGACAGAGAAATGAACAGGGTGGTGGGGCGAAGGAATAGAGGGAAGAGAGAGATCCCTACAGAGAGGGAGGAATGTTGCAGGGAGGGGACGATTGAGGGAGAAGTAATATGGAAGTTTGAGGGACACCCCGACCTCCAATTGGTTCCTGGTTTGAGCGTCAGCGCTCCCATTGCTCTGCTTATCGCCGGGGCTTCAGACCCTCTGTGCTCTGGAAACCACGGCACCGGGACATCCCGAAACACTCTCCGGAGTAAGCGAGCCCCCTCCCTCCGAGAAGACGTCAGAACAATAGATTGCAGGTTTTTTTAGACTGTATAGTACTAATAAAGTAAGCTGACATTTAGATATTGAAGTTTACAGGAAACCAACACACGCTGAGCGGTGTCTGAGAGTTGACTCTCTTCGCCCATGAGAACACACGCTGGGGTTTGTCAGTATTTCAGAGAAGTATTGAAAGCGTGCGGCTATACTGACTGGGCCGTCATACAGACAGCAAAAATAAAATAGCAGCGACGTCAGCCCAAAAGAACGAAATTCAGCAGTTCTCTCAGACCATCCATCATCTTCTGTCTATCATTTTCTCTCCCTCCTTTTTTCCTCCCTCTCTCTCCTCTGCCTTTCAATCTCACGGCCCTCCTCACTAAGTCTTCTCTTTTTGTCACCCCTCCCTCTTTACCCCACTTCCCCGCTTCCCACTGTCACCCGCTCACAGTGAATGTTGCTGACTGAAATGCGACCTGTCGCTTTCCCGGGAAAAGCGCCGCCCACTGGACAGTGGGGATCAGTTACATCCTTCACAGTAAATACGGGGGGGGGGGGAGTTGAACGGTAATGGGGGTTTGGAAATGGAGGGGCGGGGGCGAGTGGCTAATCGGTTAGCGGTGCGGCAAAGCGATGTGCTGGAGCGGGTTTGTGTGTGTGTGTGTGTGTGCTGGAGCGGGTGTGTGTGTGTGTGTGCTGGAGCGGGTGTGTGTGTCTGTGTGTGTGTGTGTGTGTGTGTGTGTGTGTGTACGTGTGTGCGTGTGTGTGTGTGTATGTGTGTGTGCGTGTGTGTGAGAGAGAGAGAGAGAGAGAGAGAGAGAGAGAGAGAGAGAGAGAGAGAGAGAGAGAGAGAGAGAGAGAGAAAGAGAGGCTCGGCACCAACCGAACCCACTTTCACGGGCTCAGACATAAGTGAAGCTCCCTCCACACCGTCCCATCACACATTCCCGGTGTCAGAAAGAGATTGAAATCCCTCCCTCCGTTTCTTCCCCACTCACTTCTCGTTGGAGACGGTGAGTCCGTTTTTACGAGCTGCACATTCATGTACGTCTCGCTGTCGTCCATCCTGTACAGGATCCTCTGCGTCTCTGAGCTCAGCGAGACAAACAAACACCAGATGAGCAGCTGATAAAGAGAGGAGCCGAGAGCAGGGCGAGGAAGTGCTGGGGAATAGGGAGACTGAGAGTGTTATAAGGATTGGTCTGGACCGATGACAGAGGATGGAGGAAGATTAGTGAGAGTGGGGAGTGGGGAGACACAGAGGGAGAAGAGTGTGAGGGCATGGATAGGGCTTGGCAGAAAGAGAGACGTGGGATACTGTGGAGAGAAAGGCGGAAGTAAGGAGAGAGAGAAGAGAGAGAGAAATTTCCATATTCTTGTAATGAAATGTGGGGAGGGAGTGAGAAAACAGAGGGCGAGATAACTGTTGAAAGCAGGAGAAAGTGAGTGAGTGAGAGAGAGAGAGAGAGAGAGAGAGAGAGAGAGAGAGAGAGAGAGAGAGAGAGAGGAGAGAGAGAACGAGAGAGAGAGAGAGAGAGAGAGAGAGAGAGACAGAGAGAACGAGAGAGAGAGAGAGAGAGAGAGAGAGAGAGAGAGCGGGGAGGCTGGGAGGGGCGAAGGAAGAGAGGGAGAAGAGAAAGCGCTACAGAGAGGAGGGGGAGATGCAGGGAATGGAATATAGAATTTGGAGGTACATTAGAAGAGAAGAAGGGAGAGAAAAAGGATGGGAAGATGGGGAAGAGTGAGGGATGATGAGTGAACAGGGAGGGAAGGCGAACTTATATATTTTCACTCATTCAGAACATTTATTGTCAGGGAGAATTACAACGAATACCGCTCCCCTAACCCGTCCTCCTGTTTATTCCTGGTTTGAGTATCAGTGCCCCCATTGCTCTGGTTATCGCCGGGGCTTCAGACCCTCTGTGCTCTGGAAACCACGGCACCGAAACAACTCGCAACATCCTTCGAAGTAAGCGAGCCCCCCTCCCTCCGAGAAGACGTCAGAACAATAGATTGTCATTTTTAGACTGTGTAGTACTAAATAAAGAAACCTGACATTTAGATATTGAATGTTACAGGAAACCAACACACGCTGCTCGGTGTCTGAGGTTTGACTCTCTTCACCCGTTGGAACATAACCTGGGTTTTTTTCAGTATTTCAGAGAAGTATTGAAAGCGTGCGGCGACACTGACTGGGCCGGCATACAGACAGCAAAAAATAAAAATAGCAGCGACGTCAGCCCAACAGACGGACTTCAGCAGTTCTCTCAAACCCTCCATCACATTCTGTCTATCATTTTCTCTCTCTGCGTCCCTCACTCTCCCCTCGCTATCTCCCTATTTCTCTCCCATGAATGCCTGTAACCCGCTTCAATTTCGCTCCTCTCTCCAGCTCTCCTTTTTCCTCGACGCCCTTTCTCTCCTCTGCAATTCTATCTCACTGCCCTCCTCACTAAGCCTTCTCTTTCTGTCTCCCATCCCTCTCTACCCGACTTACTCTCTTCCCACTCTCTCCCGCTTACAGTGAACGATACCAGACTGAAAAGTTACTGGGCCGTCTGTCGCTTTCCCGGGAAAGGCGTCAATCACTGAACAGTCGGGATTAGTTACATCCGGAACAGTAAGTAATGGGGTAGATGAAAGTAAATGGGGTCTTGGAAAAGGGGGGTTTTAGGAATGGTGATGGAGGATGGTGGCTATGAGGGCAGAGGTGCGGAAAAGCGATATGCTGGAGCGTGTGTGTGTGTGTGTGTGTGTGTGTGTGTGTGTGTGTGTGTGTGTGTGTGTGTGTGTGTGTGTGTGTGTGTGTGTGTGTGTGTGTGTGTGGGTGTGTGTGTGTGTGTGTGCGTGTGTGTGTGTGTGTGTGTGTGTGTGTGTGTGTGTGTGTGTTTTTGTGTGTGTGAGAGAGAGAGAGCGCGATTCGGCACAGTCCGAATCAACATTCCCGGGGTTAAACATAAGTGGAACTCCCTCCATATCGTACCAGCACATACTTCCGTGGTCAGACGCGGAGTCAAGCGCCAAATCACCGTCCCATAACACTCCTCCGGGGACAAATACGGAGCAGAACACCCGTCCCAGCTCCCTCCACTCTGATTTGTCACACTCTGCCGTGTTCAGACACAGCGTGACACTCTCTCCACAACGTCCGATTACCTAGTCCCTGGGACAGACAGTGTGTGGATTTTCCTCCACACTGTCCCATCATGTACTCCCGGTGTCAGACACAGAGTGAATCTCCCTCCACACCGTACCATCACACACTCCTGCGATCAGACACAGGCTGAGGAACCCTCCACACCGTCCCGACCCACGCTCCCGGTGTCAGACACAGAGTGAATCTCCCTCTACACCGACCCATCACACACTCCCGGGGTCAGACACAGAGGGAATCTCCCTCTACACCGACCCATCACACACTCCCGGGGTCTGACACAGAGGGAATCTCTCTCTGCACCGTCCCATCACACACTCCTGGAGTCAGACCCAGAGTGAATCTCACTCTACACCGACCCATCACACACTCCCAAGTGTCTGATGGGACGGGGTGGAGGGAGGTTCATTCTGTGTCTGACCACGGGTGTGTGTGATGGGACGGTGCGGAGTGAGATTAACTCTGTGTCTGACCCCGGGAGTGTGTGATGGGACTGTATGGAGGTAAATGCACTCTGTGTCTGACCCCGAGAGTGTGTGATGGTACGGCGTGGAGGGAGATTCACTCTGTGTTTGTCTGTGTTTGTCTCTGTGTGTGATGCGACGCAGTGGAGGGAGAGTTACTCAGTTTCTGACCCCGGGAGTGTGTGATGGGAGTGTGTGGAGGGAGATTCACTCTTTGCCTGAACCCGGGAGTGGGTGATGGAGAGGGAGATTCACTCTGTGTCCGAGCCCTGGAGTGTGTGATGGGACGGTGTGGAGGGAGAATCACTCTGTGTCCGAGCCCTGGAGTGTGTGATGGGACGGTGTGGAGGGAGATTCACTCTGTGTCTGACCCTGGGAGTGTGTGATGGGACGGTGTGGAGGGAGATTCACTCTGTGTCTGACCCCGGGAGTGATTGATGGGAAGTGTGGAGGGAGATTCACACTGTCTCAGACTCCGGGAATCTGTGATTGGACAGTGTAGATTGAGTTGCACTCTGTATCTGACCGAGGGATTGTGTGAGGCTGTGGGTGCAGATTCACTCTGTCCGACACCGGGTGTGTGTGATGGGACGGTGCGGAGTGAGATTAACTCTGTGTCTGACCCCGGGAGTGTGTGATGGGACTGTATGGAGGTAAATGCACTCTGTGTCTGACCCCGAGAGTGTGTGATGGGACGGTGTGGAGGGAGATTCACTCTGTTTCTGACCCCGGGATAGTATGGAGGGAGATTCACTCTGTGTCTAACCCGGGGAGTGTCTGATGGGAAGGTGTGGAGGGAGATTCACTCTGTGTCTGACCCCGGGAGTGTCTGATGGGACGGTGCGGAGTGAGCTTCACACAATGTCTAACCGTGTGACTGTATGATGGGATGGTTTGTAGGGAGATTCACACTGTGCCTGAACCCGGGATTGTGTGATCGGACGGTGTGGAGGGAGATACACTGTATTTCTTATCCCGGGATTGTGTGATGGGATGGAAGGAGGGTGGTTCACTCTGTGTCGGGCCCCTGGATTGTGTGATGTGTCGGTGTGAAGTGAGATTCACTCTGTGCCTGACCGCGGGAGTGTATGATGGGACGGCATGGAGGGAGCTTCACAATTTGTCTTTCCCCGTGAGTGTGTGATGGGACGGTATGCAGTGAGCTTAACAATGTGTCTGACCCCGGGGGTCAGACGTCCGATGGGACGTCTTTGGGTGTGTTTGAGTGAGATTCACTCCGTTTCTGAACAGGGGGGTTTATTATGGGACGGTGTGGAAGCAACTTTATTCTGTGTGTAACACAGTATGTTTGTGCTGGGATTGTGTTTTGGAATCTTGACTCTGCGTCAGATACATAGATGATATATCCACTCCAGAGTGTAGCTCCCTGCACTCCATCCCTTTCCCTCCAACCCATCCCATCAAACACTCCCAGATTCAGTCGCAGAGAGAATTACTCTTCACTCCGTCCATCACACACCACTGGGGTCAGAATCATGGTCAAGCTCCTTCACACCGTTGATGTAATTCCTGCTCGCTTCCACCGGATAACGATCTCTCGGTTCTCAGCATGTCTCCGTGTATACAGACCGGTAGTGTGGCTTCACTCCACTTTCCCACAGTGTCTGCAACCTCACCACCCCTCCACAGCCCTCTCTCTCCTCAGTTTTACCTCTGGTCTCACACGCACTTGTTATCTCTGAGACAGACACACTGTTGAAGACAACAGGAACAATGAACTGCTGGTGATTGGTGAGAAGGGAGAGAGAGAGTGAAGAGCGAGAATTCGGTCTGTTTCTGAATCCGTTACTGGGTTATCGGACAGCGAGGCGGCAGATTCACTCTGGTTCTTTCCCCGGGAGTGTGTGATGGGACTGTGTAGTGGGAGCTTCACCTGGTGTCTCACTCCGGGAGTGTGTTCTGGGGCGGTTTGGAGGGAGATTCACTGAGTCTGACGCCGGGTGTGTGTGTAGGGTGATGCAGGGTTTTTAATAGAGCTCCTGAATGCCGTCTGCTGGGCTGACGTCACTGCTATTTTTATTTTCTGCTGTCTGTGTGCCGGCCCAGTCAGTGTAGCCGCACGCTTTCAATACTTCTGTGAAATACTGACAACCCCCAGCTTCTGTTCTCATGGGTGAAGCGAGTCAATACTCAGACTCTGCTCAGCGAGCTTCCGTTTCCTGTAAACTTCAATATCTAAATGTCCGTTTTCTTTAATTAGTACCTCGCAGTTTAAAAATGGCAATCTATTGTTTGACGTCTACTCGGAGGGAGGGGGCTCGCTGAATTCGGAGGGAGATACGGGTTGTCCCGATGCCGCGGTTTCCAGAGTGAGAGGGTCTGAAGCCCCGGAGATAAGCAGAGCTCAAACCAGGAATCCGCTGGAGTTTGAGATAGTTGTTGTGTATTTGTTACATATCTCTCTGACAATGAAGGCTCTAAATGAGTGACAATATATCCGTCCGTCTTTCCCTCCCTGTTCAGTCATAATCCCTCATTCATTCCCTCTTCCATTCCTTTCTCTTTCCCTGCATCTCTTTCCATGTCCTTCCAACTTCCATATTCCTTCTCCCACAATCGGCGCTACCGTGCAACATTCCTCCCTCTCTGTCGCGATTTCTCTCCTCCTTCTATTCATTCGCTCACCCAACCTCTATGTTTCTCTGTCTCTCTCTCTTTATCCTGCTTTCGCCAGTTAGCTCGCCCTCTGTATTCTCACTCTCACAATTTCATTTCTCAGCAGGAATCCAGCACCTCTATTTTGATCCGCCTCTCTCCTCACATCGCCCCTTTCTGACCCAGTACCCCGCGACTTCTTATCCGCCAAGCCTTGTCTTCACGCTCACTTTCAGCTCCCTCTGTTTCTCTCCACTCTCACTACTCTTCCTCCAGCTACGCTCATCGCTCCAGATCACCCCCTCTCACACCCTCAAACTCCCTCTTCCCCAGCGCTTCCTCCACCTGCTCTCGGCTCCTCTCTTTATCAGCTGATCATTTGATGTTTGTTTGTCTCGCTGAGCTCAGAGACGCAGAGGATCCTCGACAGGATGGTCGACAGCGAGACGTACATGAATCAGCAGATCGTAAGACTGAACTCACCGTCACCATCGAGAGGTCAGTGGGGATGAGACGGAGGGAGGTAGGCCAATATCTTACTGACGCAGGGACTGTGTGATTGGCAAGTGTGGAGGGAGATTCAGTCTGAGTCAGAAACCAGTTGTGTGTGATGGGAGTGTGCAGAGAAGAATCACTCTGTGTCTGACCCCGGGAGTGTGTGATGGGAGTGTGCAGAGAGAGAATCACTCTGTGTCTGACCCCGGGAGTGTGTGATGGGAGTGTGCAGAGAGAGAATCACTCTGTGTCTGACCCCGGGAGTGTGTGATGGGAGTGTGCAGAGAGAGAATCACTCTGTGTCTGACCCCGGGAGTGTGTGATGGGAGTGTCCAGAGAGAGAATCACTCTGTGTCTGACCCCGGGAGTGTGTGATGGGACGGTGTGGAGGGAGCTTCTCTCTGTTTCCGACCCCGGGAAGGTGTGATTGGACGGTGCGGAGGGAGAATCACTCTGTGTCTGACCAGAAAATGTGTGATGGGACAGTATGGTGTGAGTTTCACTCACTTTCTGACCACGAGAGTGGGTAATGGGACAGACTGGAGGGAATTTCACTCTGTGTCTGACACCGGGCGAGTGTGATGGAGAAGTGTGGATGGATTTTCACTCTGTCTCTAACCCCGGGAATCTGTGATTGGACACTGTAGATTGAGTTTCACTCTGTATCTGAACCAGGGAGTGTGTGAGGCATGCTTATGGGAGATTCGCTCTGTGTCTGACCCCGGGAGTGCGTGATGGGACGGTGTGGAGGGAGATTCATTGTGTCTGACCATGTGAAAAGACAATTGGACGGTATGGAGGGTGATTTACTATGTGCTTGACAACTGGAGTGTGTGGTTGGATGGGGTGGACTGAGGTTCACTCTATGTCTGACCCCGGGAGTGTGTAATAGAACACCTGATATGAGTGTTTGAGGGATAATGACTCTGCGTCTTACCCGTGGCGTGTGCTGGGAGGGTGTCGAGTGTGATTCACACTGTGCCCTACCCCGGGACTGTTTAAGAGGACGGTTTGGAGGGTGCTTCACTCTGTGTCTGACAACAGGAGTGTCTGAGTGGACGCTGTGTAGGGAGATTCACTCCGTTTCTGACCCCAGGAGTGTCTGATGGGACGTCTGTGGGAGTGTTTGAGGGAGATTCACTCCGTGTCTGACCACGGGAGTGTGTGATGGGCCGGTGTGGAGGGAGATTCACTCTGAGTCTAACCCGGGGGTGTGTTATGGGACGGTGTGTAAGCAACATTATTCTGTGTCTAATACTGTATGTATGTGCTGGGACTGTGTTTTGGGATCTTGAATCTGATGCAGATACACAGTTGCTATATCCACTTCAGAGTGAAGTTCCCTGCACTCCATCTCTTCTCCCTCCGACACTTCCCATCAAACACTCCCGGATTCTGTAGCAGAGTGAACCTCCCTCCACTCCGTCCATCACACACTACTGGGTTCAGAAACATGGTCAAGCTCCCTCACATCGTTGGTGTTATTTCTGCTTGCTTCCACCGGATATCGATATCTCGGCACTCAGCTTCTCTACGTCTCTGTGTGTACATATGGGGGAATTTACGGTGGGGGTTTATATGGGAGCAGGGTATAAGGGTCGGAACAAAATTGTGGGCCGAAGGGTCAGTACTGTGCTGTATCGTTTACTGTTCTATGTTCTATACCGTTCAATCACACACTCCCGGGGTCAGACCTGTGGTCAACTCCTTGCACAAGGTTGGAGTTACTGCTGCTCACTTCCACCGGATATCGATCTCCCGCTTCTCAGCTTCTCCACTTCTCTGTGTGTACAGGCCGGTTGTGCGGTTTCACACCATTTCCTCAGAGTGACTGCAAACTCACCACCACTCCACAACCCTCTCTCCCCTGTCCCTCACTCTTCAGTTCTACGTCTTGTCACACACACACTTGTTATCTCTGAGACTGACACACTGTTGGAGATTACAGGAACGCTGAATTGCTGGTGATCTGAGAGGGGAGAGAGGGAGTGAAGAGGGAGATTCGGTCTGTTTCTGAATCCGTTACTGTGTTAGCGGACTGTGAGGCGGCAGATTCACTCTGTGTCTGACCACGGGAGTGTGTGATGGGACGGTATTGAGGGAGATTCACTCTGGGTCTTACCCCGGGAGTGTGTGATGGGACAGTGTGGAGGGAGATTCACTCTCTGACTGACCCCGGGAGTGTGTGATGGGACGGTGTGGAGGGAGATTCACTCGGTGTCTGACCCCGGGAGTGTGTGATGGGACGGTGTGGAGGGAGATTCACTCGGTGTCTGACCCCGGGAGTGTGTGATGGGAAGGTGTGGAGGGAGATTCACTCTGTGTCTGACCCCGGGAGTGTGTGATGAGACGGTGTGGAGGGAGATTCACTCTGTGTCTGACCCCGGGAGTGTGTGATGGGACGGTGTGGAGGGAGATTCACTCTGTGTCTGACCCAGGGAGTGTGTGATGGGACGGTGTGGAGGGAGATTCACTCTGTGTCTGACCCCGGGAGTGTGTGATGGGACGGTGTGGAGGGAGATTCACTCTGTGTCTGACCCTGGGAGTGTGTGATGGGACGGTGTGAAGGGAGATTCACTCTGTGTCTGACCCTGGGAGTGTGAGATGGGACGGTGTGGAGGGAGATTCACTCTGTGTCTGACCCCGGGAGTGATTGATGGGAAGTGTGGAGGGAGAATCACACTGTCTCAGACTCCGGGAATCTGTGATTGGACAGTGTAGATTGAGTTGCACTCTGTATCTGACCGAGGGATTGTGTAAGGCTGTGGGTGCAGATTCACTCTGTCCGACACCGGGTGTAGGTGATGGGACGGTGTGGAGGGAGATTCAATCGGTGATGTCTCCGGGAGTGTGAGATGGGACGGTGTGGAGGGAGATTCACTCTGTGACTGACCACGGGAGTTTGTGATGGGTCCGTGCGGAGAGAGATTCACTCTGTGTCTGACCAGAGGGAGTGTGTGATCGGACGGTGTGGAGGCAGATTCATTCCGTGTCTGACACCGGGTCTGCTTGATGGGACGCAGTGGAGGGAGATTCACACAGTCTCTAACCACGGGAGTGCGTGATGGGACGGTGTGGATTGAGATTCACTCTCAGTCGCACCATGGGAGTGTGTGACGGGATAGTAAGGATTGATATTCACTCTGTGTCTGACGACGGGAGTGTATAATGGGACAATGTGGAGTGAGATCCACTCTGTGTCTGACCCCGGAGTGTGTGACGGGATGTTCTGGAGGGAGCTTCACTCTGTGTCTGACCCCGGGAGTGTGTGATGGGACGGTGTGGAGGGGGATTCACTGTGTCTGACCATGTGAAAGGATAATGGAACGGTGTCGAGGGAGATTCACTCTGATTCTGACCCCGAGACTGTGTAATGGATCAATTTTGAATGAGTTTCAATTGTTGTGTCGATGTGGATGGAGCTTCACTGTGGCAATGCGGACATTATCCGTCTTTTTTCTCTGTCCTTTTCTGTCTGTCTGTCTGGGGAAATTGTGGAGCGGATACAAATCTCTCGAACAATCGAGGCTCTGCATGACTGACACATATCCTTCAGTCTTTCACTCATTCTTCACTCTTTGCATCCCTCTCAAATCGCCTTCTTCCTGTCACTTCTCCCTCTGTTTCCTTTCTATGCTGCTTTCTGCTATAGTTCTAACTCCACTATCACTATCAACACGGGCTTCCTTTGTCAACGGTTACTTCCCCTTTCTGTGCTCAGAGCCGCAGAGAATCCTCGACGGAATGGACGACAGGGGGCTTACATGAATGTGAAGTGCACTAAATCTTTCTCCCAGTCTCCTTCCCGATGTAAGGGGGCAGAAATTCCTGAGAGTCAGATTCACTCTGTTTCTGCCTCCAGGACTCTGCGATGGGAAGGTGTGGAGGGAGCGTCACTGCGTGTTTGATCCCGGGAGTGTGTGGTGGGACATTGTGGAGTGAGTATCACTCCGTGTGTGATCTCGGGAATCCGTAACTCGATGGTGTGAGTAGAGACTGTGGGGGGAACGTGGCTTTGTGTTTGACCTCTGGAATTTTTGATAGAGTCGTGTGGAGGGTACTTTTCTCTGTATTTGACCCCGTGAGTGTGTGAGGGGCAGTGTGAAGTGAGGGCTACTTTGTGTCTGACCCTCAGTTTTCTGTCCCCAGCTGAACCTTATGTATCGTACGGGGAAATTAATTTTAACATCGTCCCTGAGCCTCGGATCCGGACAGATCGAGGTCAGTTTCATCTTTGATAGTTTGTTCCTGTTTAGGTGACGTGTCCAATCCTGTCGGGAGATTTCAGAACAAACGTACCGTTGACCCTAATGATTCCTTGTTTGGGAATAACGCGGAGGGAACGCCTGAGAGATGCGAGGAGGAGGGAAATGCCTTTGATGGTCGGTGTGAAGTGTTGCGCCCTGGGAGGGGCGGAATAGATGGAGCACCGTGGGATCGACTGTTATGGGTGCTGTGGGAAGATGGCATTTTGGAGGAAGGTGCAATGAGGAAAAGCAGTGTGGGGCGGGTGTGGTGGAGATGAGTTAGCGCCTTGTCCGTGTGGTGAGGAGAGAGGACAGTGAGAGAGACGGTGAGGAGGGAGCGCGGTATAGATCCTTAACCCCTCTCCCCCTTGTCTAACCCCACTCTATCTTCCCTCTTTCCTCTTCTCTCACCCCGTCTCCTCTCTCCCTCTCTTTCCCTGTCCCGCCCCACTGTCTTCCACTGTCCCGTTCACTACACCTTCTCTCATCGCCACCGTCTCCCCTCTATCACTGTCACGGTCTCTACGCTCTCGGTCTCCCCCTAGAACTCTTTCCCCCTCTCTCTCTCTCTGCTCTCCCATGCCCCCTGTCCACCCGTCCCGCTCCTCCCAGCTCTCTCTGTCCATAATATTGCCGCTCATCTCCACTCCACGCTTTCTCGACCTCAACATCCAGCCATCTCTCTCACTCTCCTCTCTCAGAAATCCTCTTGTAATCTCTTCCCTATCCCTCTCTCAGCTTTTCTTCCCTCCCTCCTACTCCCTTCTCATTCTTTCATCTCTCACAGCTCTCAGTCCGCTCTCCCTCAACACACCTCCCCGGTGTCCCTGACAACTCACAACTCTCACTGGGTGTCGCGCCATCCAGCATCTTCCTCCTTCCCTCTGCTCCCGTCTCCCACTCTCTGCCCGTTCTTTCTCTCGCATTTTCCTGCCCAATGCCCACATCATTTTCTCCCCTCTCTGTCTATCGTGTTCGCCTTATCTGTCTCTGTCTCTGTCCTCTCTTTCTCCCTTCTTCCTCATCCTCTGTTTCGCTGTCTCACCCTTCTCTCCCACTCACTTATCCCATTCTCTCTTACCTCACACCCTCGCTCTTCTCTCTACCCGATTCCCTCCCCCGTTCTCTACCACTTTCACTCTCCTCCTAATCTGTCTGTCCGACTCTCTTCTGCAAGACGGTCTTAACTCCACCAACTCAGAGCTGAAATTTCTGAAAGAGGAAACCCGCATCGATGAGGACGAAGATCCTCCCATTTCCTCGGGACCCGGCGGGCTGTCAACCACTGCACAGACAGGTCAGAGTGCACAGTGATTACGTCATTCTGGAGCCGTCACGTGTCATACCAACCAGTGTCCAAGTTTCTAATGCATCTGCTTTGATCACTTCCTCTGTCAACTCGTCCCATAGACTGACCACAATCTGGGTAACATAAGGTTGTCACTCGGCTCCCTAATTAAGTCCCTTTCCGATCTCACATTAGACCTGTGCGCTCTGGTCCAACATCATTGCAGACTTTCCAGCTCGGTGGCCTTTCCTATATCCTGGCGACCGACACTGAACAAATGCGGCGTCACCGAACAACCTCCCGACTCCTATACCATGATCTTCCAGAGCAGTGTACCATCTGAGACCTTGTTAATGTCTAGGTAGATCACATCTACTCTGCGTGCCTGATCTGTCCCTCCTGTTCTTATTAGCCACTCAACTCTCCCATCCAGCATCTCCCTCCCTCCTCTATGTTCCATTCTCTCTACCTACGCTTTTTCCTCCCTCTCTCACTGCTCCTTTCCTTTGTCATCTCTCCCTACCGTCCGATCTTCCTGCTTCCATCCCGCGACCTTGTCACTGGACTTGTTAAAGTCAGCGTATATTATATCTACCCATCACGACAAACGGGTCCTCAACAATCAAATCGTTCTGTCCAATCTCCCTGGGCCCAACACCATTATACAGAGCAGCCCAAAAAATGCATCATTGAAACCCAGTACGTCACGGCTACAACACTGCCTTCATCAGCCGCCCTACTGGCTCACTCCAAAGATGGAAATCTGTAATGTTCTCTCCGTGGACATTGTCCACATTTCCTGCTCCATCCGTGAAGCAGCCAGCATAACCATATTCCCCCCCCCCCCCCCGAACCCAGCCGCACTCCCTCCCAGCGGGGAGAAAGCTACGAAAGCACGTCCCCCCAGTCTCAGAGAAGGCTTCTGCCCCGATTTTATCGGATTATTGAACGGCCCCCTAGTACGATCAGATGGATTCCTATTCTCACCATCTACATGGACGTGGCCCCTTGCACCGCATCTGCATTTCCCTCTCTCTGTAACTGTGACGCTTTATTCTGCATTCTGTGATTGTTTCGCGCAGTTCTACTCCGATGAAGTGATCTGTATCTATGGATGTGACTGGGAGCTCTCTTGTCTGTGATGTATATAGAAACACAGAAAACCTACAACACAATACAGGCCCTTCAGCCCACAAAGCTGAGCCCAACGCGTCCCTACTTTAAAACTACCTAGTCTTTGCCCATAGCCCTCTATTCTTCTGAGCTCCATGTAGCCATCCGGGACTCTCTTCAAAGACCTTATCGTATCCGCCTCCACCATTGTCGCCGGAAGACCATTCCACACACTCACCATTCTCTGCGTTTAAAATAAAAACTCACCCCATGTTATCTCCTCTGTACCTATTTCCAGCACCTTAAAACTGTGCCCTTTCTTGTCAGCTATTTGAGTCCTGGGGAAAAGCCTCTTACTATCCACACGATCAATGCCTCTTATTATCTTGTACACCTCTACGAAACCACCCCTCATCCTCTGTCGTTCCGAGGAGAAAATGCTGAGTTCACTCAACCTGTTCTCACAGGGCATGCTCCCCAATCCAGGCAACGTTCTTGTAAATCTCCTCTGCACCCTTTCTATGGTGTCTACGTCCTTCCAGTACTGAGGTGAGCAGAACTGAGCACTGTACTCCGAGTGGGATCTAACAAGGGTCCTGTATAGTTGCAACATCACCTCAGGGCACTTAAATGTATATAAATGATTTGGATTAATTTGTAGATGGGTGGGTTCGTAGGTTTGCAGATGATACGGCGAGAGGTGGTGCTGTAAATAACGGAGAAAACTGGCCAAGAATTCAGTGGGACTTAGATCAGTTAATGATACGGTTTGGAGACAGGGCGGATGGAGTTTAAACCGGACAAAACTAAAATGTTGTCCCTTAATAGGCCAAATGAAAGAAATGATTGTTTTTACAAGGCCGAGTTGCCAGCTCGACGCTTAACCCAGCAAGGATGGAAATGTGCAAGGGAGCTGTCTGGATTCGAACTCGGGAGCCTTCCCTCCTAAGTCTGGCGCTGACGCCACTACGTCACCAGCCGTACATATATTGCACCTTTGTAGGTTAAATGAAAGAAATGGCACAATATCAGAGCCAAGACCCTAAACATTGCTGAAACATAGAACCAGAGAGAACCTACAGCACAACACCGGCCCTTCGGAGCACAATGCTAAAGATGTGCCGAACATTTCCTTACTTTAGATGGGCAGAGGATCCTGGGGTCCATGATCGTAGCTCTCTGAACGTGGCTGCACAGTTTGATGGGATGGTTAAGAAGTCCGATGGCATTCTTGCCTTTATTAGTCGGGGCATTGAGTACAAATGTCAGGGAGTTATGTTGCAACTTTATAAAAATCACTAGTTAGGCTGAATCAGGTGTATTGTATACGGTTCTGGTCACCCCATTATCGGAAGGATGTCAGGGAGTTGGTGAGCCTCCGGAGAGGTTTAGCAGGACTCTGCCGCGATTCTGTGGCATGTGTTACAACGAGAGGTCGGACACCTGGGTCGCTTCCTCTTGAGCGGAGGAGGCTCAACGGAGAACTGACTGATCTCTGGAATCCGTCAGACACTTGTCAGCATTTGTCAAGTCAAGGAATCTGGACTCTCGGCGATGACGGCTGAAAGGCGATGAGATTGATAGAGGGAGGGGGTGATCGTTGTGGAAGGAGAGAGCGAAAAGGGGGGTGGGAGGGAGTCCTTGTGCGGAAGATGGCCGAATTCACACTCACGATGAATGGTCTCTCTGCAGGCGCGCAGAAACAGGAGCCGAAGGAGAACATCGAAAATAGATCGTACCGTAAGATCTGCCTGCTCTGCCTCGTTGCGTCCATCATCATTACGATAGTGGCTGTACTCTCGATCTACGGTGAGTCAAACGGGCTCAGGGTCCAGCCAGACCGTAATTAAACAGAGTACAATGAAGCGTTCTCACAAAACATCAGCGTGATGCCGACACGTCCTTCGTTATAACAGTGATACACTTCTAATCCAGTTAAAGACACGGCCTTTCCCGGTACACAATCAGGACTCAGACTGACTCCGATACGTTATTCGCCATTACACCAGTAATCCAGTCCCCAGAGCACTGACATGACCCTGTACACGGCACAGGGAGCTCCGTACAACGACACGAACACGACCCTCACCGTAATGTCCCTCAAAGTGACAGCAACGCACCCCGCACTGTAACCTCGAGATGACCCTGTCCGTGTTACTGAAAAACTCCTCAAGGCGACAACTCCCCGTAAGACCAGCAAACTCCCCACTGTGGCGTAAACACACCGGACACCATGAGACACACAACACACGCACAGTGACACTGACTAACACCTCACTGTGATTCCGACATACCCCTCAACGTGACACCGAGACACAACTCACAGTGACCTGCCAGACATTTCATCCGGACATGGAACCACGTTTCGCAGTGCTAGGGGATGCCCATCACCGCAACACCTCACGTATCGCAGTGTCAAGTCACGCCCATCACCGTAACACCGACACGTCTCTCACTGTGACATGGAATCAACCATCGCCGTGATACTGACCACACTCGCACCTCATTGTGTCACATAGTCTCGTCACTGTGACATCCACACACCCGTCCGCTTGAGAGTCTCAACCCTCACTCCTGTCAATGACACGTTTCTTACCGTGTCCCGTACACGATCTGCCCTGTGAAACCAGACGCTTTCCTCCGAGACACAAAACTATCACACCTTCTCTGCAACATTCGTCGCTGTGACACCTACTCGCCCCTCAACGTGAACCAAACCGCACCGCCCCTTGACATTGGCACATCCATGAACGCGATCCGCCGAGCACCCTGACGCAGGCTAACACGTCACTTCAATCTCTCTCAGTGTCACAGATTCGTCTGTCTCAGCTCCTTTGGGAACAGCATCAGGAAATTAACAGGACACAGACGAAATGTGGACAAATGGTCCATAATTTGAACTCAACCGTTGAATCCAAGATGTCCGAGAATTCCGGTCAGAATTTCATCGACTGCGCCTGTCTCCAGAAACTTTCTCTCCTTAAGAGCAGACTGGGTGAAATTTGTCAATTCCTGACCGGCAGCAGAGGTGAGGCAATGTTGCCCTCCTACTCCGCTCCACATCAGAGAGAGAGAGAGGTAGAGAGGTAGAGAAGGGAGAGGGGGGTGTAGAGAGAGAGAGAGAGAGAGAGAGAGAGAGAGAGAGAGAGAGAGAGAGAGAGAGAGAGGGATTGAGATTGATCCTGACTGTCTCTGATCCTGTGACTGATGAAGCGGTTTGAGGGAGTTTCCCTCGGTGTCTGACCTTGGGAATGTGTGATGGGACGGTGTGGAGGGAGCATCGCTCTGTGTCTGGCCACTTGAGTGTATGACCGGACGGTGTGGAAAGAGCTTCCCTCTGTATCTTGTTACGTACCCCGTATCTGGGTGACAGAATACGTTGGAGTCTGGAGGTGCTATAACCAAAGGTGTAAAACAAGCAAAACAATACCAATAGTTCAAATATACGTATAACACAGGTTAGCAAAAATAAACCTAAAAGTGTCGGAACAATAAGAAGCAATAATAAACAAGCTCTATCAATGTGTCGGGGTAAATGATTTGTCATATAAGCATATAAAGTTTCGCTCATGCGTGCTGAGGTAGTTATGGTTGTTGTATGGTAATCGTTGGAGAAAGAGAGAGAGCAAAAGATTAGGCAGCTGCAGCAGGCAAAACGTCTGTTTCCTTCTTATTCCGTCATGTAGTTGTGGTCATTCAGCTATGACCCCTCCTTCCTTCAGCTAGACCGTTTTTCTGGGGTGGACTCGTCACTCTGGCACACACAAGTCCCCACCGGCCCTGCTATAACACTGTGAGCTTTATTGACCGATCTGATGATTCGGTCCTTAAACCCCCCACCTTCCTGTGGGTTCACAGCACTCAGTCAGTGTCCACTGGTGGGTCTGAGGTGTGTCTCCCCGACATGTCTTTTATCCCCACTGACGGGGGCTCAGCCATACATCAACTCTAATAGACTGTTTCTATCAAATCAGGCCACTCCTGCTGTCTCCTGAGGAATGTTAACGAGCAAAATTATGTCCTTGCAGCGATAGATGAATAATCCAGGAAGAGCCAAAATATAATAAATCAACAGTCCCTCTCTCTCTCGTATCTGTAGCAGATGTTCTTGCCTCTGTGCTTCATCTCTCTCTCATTAGCAGCACAGCAAAAACATTAGTTCATTGTTCTCGGGGCAGGGGATTGTTAACTCTGCACCCCATTTCCATCAGGTCTGTTCAACACTCGTAACAATCTGACTCCAGGAGTGTGAAATGGGACGGTGTGCAGAGAGTTTCACTCTCAGTTTGACACCGGGAGTGTGTGATGGGAGGCTGTGGAGGGCGATTCATTCTCAGTCTTACCAAAGGAGTGTTTGGTAATTCCTTAAGCTGATTCCGTTTTTCCAGAGCGAAAGTGTTCCAAGTATTGGGAAGAATATGAAGACCGGTGTTATTTCTTCTCCACGTCTGAAACATCTTACGATGGAGCGAGGCAACAATGTTCAGATTTTGATTCAAGACTCCTCGAGATCAGTTCAAAGGATGAAGCGGTATGTGTCACCTCAGGAGAAGAGATATATCCTCACGTGTTCCAGAGTGGAGGTGGCTGTTCACTGACTCATCACACACGCCCGGGGTCAGACACAGAGTGTATCTCCCTCCACACCGTCCCATCACACACGCCCGGGGTCAGACACAGAGTTTATCTCCCTCCACACCGTCCCATCACACACTCCCGGGGTCAGACATAGAATGAATCTCCCTCCACACCGTCCCATCACACAATTCCGGGATCAGTCACAGAGTGAATTACAGTCCACACCGTTCCCATCACACACTCCCGGGGTCAGACATAGAATGAATCTCCCTCCACACCGTCCCATCACACAATTCCGGGATCAGTCACAGAGTGAATTACAGTCCACACCGTTCCCATCACACACTCCCGGGGTCAGACACAGAGTGAATCTCCCTCTACACCGTCCAATCACACACTGCCGAGGTCAGACACAGAGTGAATCTCCCTCCACATCGTCCCATCACACTCTTCCGGGGTCGGACACAGAGTGAATCTCCCTCCACAATGTCCTATCACACACTTACGGGGTCAGACACAGAGTTAATCTCTCTCCACACCGTCCGATCACACAGTACCGGGGTCAGACACAGAGTGAATCTCCCTCCACATCGTCCCATCACACTCTTCCGGGGTCGGACACAGAGTGAATCTCCCTCCACAATGTCCTATCACACACTTACGGGGTCAGACACAGAGTTAATCTCTCTCCACACCGTCCGATCACACAGTACCGGGGTCAGACACAGAGTGAATCTCCCTTCACACTTATCACACACACCTGCTGTAAAATTTAAAAAAAAACTGATGTAGGCTCCGTAAATAGTTTTCGATTCTTTGCATTAAACAAAGGAATTTAACTTCACAGAGTTTTGTTTTCAACGCTCTTTCGTACCGAAGCGGTGCCCACTGGGTTGGAAAATGCGAGAAAGGGTGAGATTTGGACTGATCTGTGGTTTGAGCGTTGACGAATGACATAATCCTGACAGGAGAAATTGGGATTAGTTTATTGACTGAGGTAGGCGAGTGGGACGTGGGAGGGCATTGGTATCTTTTTGTAGACTGACATGAAGCTGTGGTAAATGGAGGGGCAAGGGATTAATTTGGGGACTGACAGAGGACTCCGAGTCGAGAGTGTGCCTTTCGGATTTATTTAGGGACTGCCGAGCCGTGGGGAGCGGGCTGGACTGTGGAAATTTTATGGGGACGGAAACAGATCTGAGGGGAGTGAGTGGGTCTGCTGAATTGGTATGCAGTCTGATACAGGACTATGGAGAGATTGTCAGTGGGCTTATTTTATAGGCGGACCAGAGTCTGTGTGGAGCGCAGTCCAGTGGGATTAGTTTGGAGAATAACAAAGGGCTGTGGGGAGACATTGGGGTAATCGATTAGTTTGGGGACGGTCTCGGGTTGTCTGATCCAGCCAAATTGTTTCTGTTCAAATCGTTCAACCCTCTTGGATAGGAAAATGGACTCTGGACTCCTGTACGAGGTGTACTCAGGATGGTTCGCCTGCAGTAATTGCAACTCGTACGTATGGGGTTCTTCTTGCAGTCGTGATCGCCGTTTCATCTGCGAGAAGTCGGCACCATCGTTCCAGGAAATTCCTCTAAAGATCCAGGATTTCTGTCTACAGCCGGTGGAGCCGAATTGAATCAAGTGACTGCCCTTCTTTCTCCTCCTTCCCTTCCCTCCACTCTCACACCCCCATCCTCTCAAATTCCCCGCCGACTTTCTCAGCCCATTCCTCCTATTCCATTCTCATCCACATGTCGCAACCCCATTCTCCCAAGTCCACAGCGAGAAAGTCTCTCACACCATCTATCCCCTTCATCCTCGATATAACCCCGTCCCCAGATTCGCTCTTCCCCACTCCCTCTAATTCTCCCTCCATCCCCTCTCCTCCCCCTGTTCCTTCGCTCTTTCTCCGCCCGTTCTTTCTCTGCTGCGTCTGCAAACCTCTTTTCCATTTCAACCCCTTTCCCCCCGCTCTCTACTCAACTCGCTCCCTCCCCTCTCCGTTCTCTCTAAATCCGCCGTCTCTCTGATCTCTCTCTCTTTCTACTTTCCAACCACACTCCCCTAAATCCTGTGCCGTCTGTTTCCCGATAACACAATCCTGGGTGAGAGTCTGCGCGCATTCCCTCTGTCTGTGCCCCTCTCAGGTTTATACAACTCTGTCAGGTTATAACTACGCTCCAGGGAATAAAGTCCCAACCTTCCCTCCCTCTCTCCATAACTCAGTCCTCCGAGTTCCGGCAATATCCCCGTAGAACTTTCCGTACAATATATCCAGTTCACTGGCATTTTTTTTCTCCTGAAGCAGGGCGGCCTCACCGACGTCTTGCACCACGGCAACGTGACCTCCGACTCCTGAACTCAGTGTGACTGGTGAAGACCAGCGTGTCAAGTGTCCCGTCCACCTTATCGGATGTTTTCCTCAGCAATCGCTGTTGCCTTTATTATCTGAGACTTATAACGCCTGGAATTTGTTGTTTTGCAGCATCGATCCGGCACAAAGATGTAGAATCAATGTAAATTATCAAAAAAATATATATTAAAAACTGAAAAATGTGGAGGTGGTGCCCATGCCTTCAAAAATATGGCGGTGGAGGGGTGGAAGTGTTTCAGAAGCGTTGAGTGTTCAGGATTCTCTACCACTTCCTCGATGGTGGTATTGAGCAGGGGGCTTGTCCCGGGGTGAGGGGCCTCACTTATGGATGCCCCCTTCTCGAGGCATCGCATCTTGAAGATGTCCTCTCCGCTGGGGAAGGTAGTGCCTTTGACCCTGGTTGGGTCCACATTCCTCTGCAGCCTCCGGTGATCCTGTCCCTTGCGGCCTCCACACCAGGCGGCGATGCTACAAGTCAGAATGCTCCGGACTTCCATCTGTGGACAATTGCCGGTCTTCAGTGAAAGGAGAAAAATTCTCAGTCTCCTGATCTTGTATCACCTTCTGTAATGAGAGAACTACGGGTGATGGTGAGAGAATGAGAGATGGTGAGTGTAGAGAATGGTCTGAAATACACTCAGACTCACACTCGAAATAAACAAGACGACAGTGACAAAATCCAAAGATTAGACCACAATCTATAGCATTAGAAATGCTAATACAGGACGAACTCTTTAATTACCGCCGGGCAATAATTGGCAGTCAGAACCTTAAAGGGAAAGTGACCGGTAACCATACTCGTAGAATATCCCAATATCTCTCCGTCTCCTCCTCTCCATCCTGTCTCCCCATTCCCTCTCCTCTTCCATCTATCAACCACACTTGCTGGCTCCCCTCGCTCCCCCTCTATCTATCTGCTTAGAGAGTTCAGGGAGTTAGGAGTGAAGCTGAAAGGCAGGACCTCCAGGGTGACAATCTTGGGATTACTACCTGTGCCACGTGCGAGTGAAGCGAAGAATAGAATGATTATGCACATTAATACGAGGCTGAGAGCATGGTGCAGGAAGGAAGGGTTCAGGTTTTTGGATAATTGGTCTTTGTTCCAGGGACATTGGGATCTGATTCGAAGGGATGGTCTGCATCTAAACCGGAGGGGTACTAACATTCTTGCAGGAGTATTTGCCAGTGCTGCTCGGGGGGGGGGGGGTTTAAACTAGATGTGCAGGGGGCAGGGATCCAGATCCAGTGGGTTGGTCAGAAGGAGCATGGGGTTAAATGTGTAGAAGGTTTGGGTGATCTTGAGAAGGTCATCAAAATTCAGGGTGCAATTTGCCCGATGGAAGTTCAAGGAGCTGGGATAGGTACAGTAGTCAGTGTTTTAAGCAAAGAGAGGAGGAATGGGCTAAGAATTCTATACTTGCATGCGCATAGTGTCAGAAATAAGACAGATGAGCTTGAAGCTCAGAAGAAAATGGGGAACTACGATATTCTTGCGATAACGGAGACATGGCTGCAAGGGGATCAGGCCTGGGAATTGAGTGTACCAGGGTATACGTGCTATCGTAGAGACAGAAATATGGGAAGAGGGGGTGGGGTGGCCCTGTTGGTGAGGAATGAGATTCAGTCCTTGGCAAGAGATGACTTGGGAACAGGGGAAGTAGAGTCTGTGTGGATTGAGCTGAGGAACAGTAAGGGTAAAAAGACCCTAATGGGTGTTGTGTACAGGCCCCCAAACAGTAGCGTGGATATTGGGTACAAGTTGATTAGGGAGTTAACATTGGCATGTGCTAAAGGTAATGCAGTCGTTATGGGAGATTTCAACATGCAGGTGGACTGGGAGAATCAGGTCGGTGCTGGACCCCAGGATAGGGAGTTTGTGGAGTGTCTAAGGGATGTATTTTTGGAACAGCTTGTGCTTGAGCCAACCAGGAACGAGGCTATTTTGGACTTGGTGATGTGTAATGCACAGGAATTGATAAGTGATCTTGAAGTAAAGGAGCCATTAGGAAGTAGTGATCATAACATGATAAGTTTTTATCTACAATTTGAGAGGGATAAGGACAGATCAGAGATTTCAGTGTTGCAATTAAATAAAGTAGACTATGGAGCCATGAGGGAAGAGCTGGCCAAAGTTAAATGGGCGGATGCCCTGGCAGAAAGACAGTGGACCAGCAGTGGCAGATATTCTTGGGCATAATACAAAAGATGCAAAAGCAGTTCATTCCAATGAGAAGGAAGGATTCAAAGAGGGGGAAGGAGCCACAGTAGTTGACAAAGGAAGTCAGAGATTGTATAGCATTAAAGAAAAAGAAGTATGACAGGGCTAAGATGAGTGGGAATACAGATGATTGGGAAAGATTTAAGGAACAGCAGATCTTAACTAAAAAAGCAATACGGAGAGAAAAAAAAATCAGGTATGAGCTCTGTCTAGCCAGGAATATAAAAGGGGATAGCAAAAGCTTTTTTAGCTATGTGAAGAGAAAGAAGATAGTTAAAACAATGTTGGCCCCTTGAAGAATGAATTGGGAGAAATTGTTTTGGGTAACAGGGAAATGGCAACAGAATTTAATGCATATTTTAGATCTGTCTTCACCAGGGAGGACACAAGCAATCTCCCAGATGTATGGATGGGCCAGGGTCATAGGATATCAGAGGAATTGAGACAGATTGACATTAGGAAAGAAACTGTGATGAGTAGACTGGTTGGACTGAAGGCTAATAAATCCCCGGGTCCAGATGGTCTGCATCCGAGGGTTCTAAAAGAGGTGGCTCAGGTAATTGCGGATGCATTGGTAATCATTTTCCAAAGTTCTTTAGATTCAGGATCAGTTCCTGAAGATTGGAGAGTGGCTAATGTTGTCCCACTTTTCAAGAAGTGAGGGAAGGAGAAAACGGAGAACTATCGCCCTGTTAGCCTAACGTCAGTCGTGGGGAAGATGCTTGAGTCCATTATTAAGGACGAAATAGTGGCACATCTAGATGGCAGAAATAGGATTAGGCCGAGCCAGCATGGATTGAACAAGGGCAAATCATGCTTGACTAATCTGTTGGAGTTTTTTGAGGGTGTAACAAGGATGTTAGACGAGGGTAAGCCAGTAGATGTTGTGTACCTAGATTTTCAGAAGGCATTCGATAAGGTGCCACATAGGAGATTGGTGAGTAAAATCAGAGCTCATGGCATTGGGGGCAGGGTTTCAACATGGATAGAAAACTGGTTGGCAGATAGAAAGCAATGGGTAGCAGTGGATGGGTGTCTCTCAGACTGGCTGGAGGTGACTAGTGGGGTACACAGGGCTCTGTATTGGGACCACAGCTCTTTACGATTTATGTCAATGATTTAGATGAGGGCATTGAAAACTATATCAGCAAGTTTGCTGACGATATTAAACTGGGTGGCAGTGTGACATGCGAAGAGGACGTTAGGAGAATACAGGGAGACTTGGATAGTCTGAGTGAGTGGGCAGATACTTGGCAGATGTCATTCAATGTGAATAAATGTGAAGTTATCCACTTTGGAAGCTGGAACAAGAGGGCAGAGTATTGTCTGAACGGTGTCGAGTTAGGTAAGGGAGAAATGCAAAGAGACCTAGGAGTCCTAGTTCACCAGTCAATGAAGGTGAATGAGCAAGTGCAACAGGCAGTGAAGAGGGCAAATGGAATGTTGGCCTTTATTACAAGGGGAATTGAATACAAGAGCAAGGATGTTCTTTTGCATTTGTACTGGGCCCTGGTGAGACCACACCTGGAATATTGTGTACAGTTTTGGTCTCCAGGTTTAAGTAAGGACATTCTGGCAATTGAGGAAGTGCAGCGTAGATTCACTAGGTTGATTCCTGGGATGGCAGGGCTGTCTTACGCAGAGAGATTGGAGAGATTGGGCTTGTACACGCTGGAATTGAGGAGATTGAGAGGGGATCTGATTGAAACGTTTAAGATAATTAAAGGATTTGATAGGATTGAGGCAGGAAATATGTTCCAGATGTTGGGTGAGTCCAGTACCTGAGGGCATGGATTGAGAATAAGAGGTCAGTTATTTAAAACAGAGTTGAGGAAGAGCTTCTTCTCCCAGAGAGTTGTGGAGGTGTGGAATGCACTGCCTCGGAAGACGGTGGAGGCCAATTCTCTGGATGCTTTCAAGAAGGAGCTGGATAGATATCTGATGGATAGGGGAATCAAGGGATATGGGGACAAGGCAGGGACTGGGTATTGATCGTGAATGATCAGCCATGATCTCAGAATGGCAGTGCAGACTCGAGGGGCCGAATGGTCTACTTCTGCACCTATTGTCTATTGTCCATCACCCTCTCCACCTCCCCCAGGAAGTTTTATTTAGGCAAATTCTGAAAGCAAACTTCACAACTTCTGTAAAAAAAAAGCTAATAATTATCCTAAGTACAACTCAGTATCCACAATGGACTACCTCAAAAGCCGCACGTTGAAGGTATTTTCATGGCCTTCACAGTCTCCAGACCTAACTCTCATGGAAATCTATGGATAGACCTCAAAAGAGCAGTGCGTGCAAGACGTGCAAAGAACTTCACAAAACTAGAAGCCTTTTGCAAGGACGAATAGACGAAAATCCCCCAAATGAGAATTGAAAGACTTTTAGCTGGCTACAGAAAGGATTTGCAGGCTGTGCTACTTGCCAAAGGGGGTGTTGCTAAGTACCGACCGTGCCGGCTGCCCAAACAATTGCCTCGGAACCGTTTCTTTTTTTGTTCTATTGAAACTATGAACGATGGAAATAAAAAAAAGTAATCTTGCTAAAAATATTAAAGAACTATGTAATTTTAACTTAATGCCTTTTGGAAATCAGGTTATCTTTTACTCGCTTAGCTATTCACAGGAACAGAAAGATTGAACGTGGTGCCCAAACTTTCGCATTTCCCTGTATATAAATGAACTGGATGAAAATACAGATGGGTGTTAGTAGCGTGGCAGATGATGCAACGATAGGTGGTACTGTGGATCGTGTAGCAGACTGACAAATAATTCAGCAGGACACGGATCC